>NW_026575364.1:0-52021 GCF_028641065.1 Leucoraja erinaceus
ATAAGATCTTTGGACGAAACCAGGAAAAGATGGCACCCAAACCCTGCCTTTTAAACCCTCCGGCTAAGGGCCGCCTCCGGACTGCACCACTCCTGTGCCGAGGGGTTCGGCAGTATAATGGCACGACCCTTAGGAGCCGCCACAACTCCTTAGTTCCTCAATACATTTATCTAAAACCTAATCGAAAAATGTGGTCAGACCCAAAAGTCCTCCACACACACTACATTAAACTTGCCTTTCTCTCTAGACCAGTGTTGCCCTCTCACATGTGGGGGTCTCCACATACTGCTTAAGAAAACTCTCCTGAACACTTTCGAGGAATTGCACCCCATTTAAATCCTTCACGCTATGATTTTCCCAGTCTATATTGTGAAAGTTAAAATCCACTTCTACAACAACCTATTTGACCTGCAGCTGTCTGCAATCTCCCGGTACATTTGTTCTTCTAATTCCCGTTGATTATTTGGGGGTCTGTAGTACCCCCCCAACAAGGTGATCATCCCTTTCTTGTTCCTCAATTCCACCCATATAGCCTCACTAGACGATCCGTCTGTAATGTCACCTCTGAACACTGCCGTGACATCCTCATCAACCAACAATGCAGCCCCCCCTCCCCCCCTTTTTCCCTCACCCCTGTCTCTCCCGAAGCTCCCGTAGCCCAAAACATTGAGCTGCCAGTCCTGCCCCTCCCTTAACCAGGTTTCATTCATGGCTACAACGTCCCAGTCACTCGTATCTATCCACTCGTATCTACCCTAAGCTCATCTGCCTTACCCGTCAGGCCCCTTTATGTGCAGTTTAAACTTACCCTCCTTCCTCGTTCTCTGCCTTGCATCTGCCTATTCTGTCCACGAACCTTCCCCACACCGCCCGTAGTCAGGATGGAATCTGGGTCTCTGCCGCTGTAAGCGTTGTAAGGCATTGTTGGGTACAGTGAGAATGGGCTGTTCTACGGCGAGTTTACCTGTAGCAGTGAGTGTGGGCTGTTCTGTGGTGAGTTTATCAGGGGTTCAGTGTGACTGGGTGTCCTGTGGGAGGGTGTGTTCAGTACAGAGGTGGGGAGGAGATGGAGGAGGCAGCAGGGATGGGTGACTCTGCTTCAGTTGACCAGGTGGAGGAAGGGAGTCTGTGGATCCCCTGATCACGTACCTGAAAGGAGTAAAGACATCGATCAAGGAGATAGCCGTTGTTAACTGGTACCAGGCTGTGCCCAACCACCAGTACACCAGGGGCAAAGCTTTTTCTGAAAGAGACAGCAACACAACATTAGACAACGTTGGTCCCCGATGTTTCCTATCAGTGGAAACGGAGAGAGCTCAGACTCTCCCACACGGAACCCACTGATACTGTGGAACCACGTCAGGCTGAGAGACCTTCTCCCCTGCAGGGACCACCACAGAAAGTCCACCGTAGGTGGCAGGAGAACCCAGGGGACCTATAGGGCACCCGAGAAAAAATAGGTCGGAAGGATGTCAAGGGGACAACAGCACGGATGGGAGTACTCCAGAGGCCACGACGGGACGAATGGCCTTAAGCAAAGATCTTATAGCGAAGCAAGATGGATTACTCTCACGCAAACGTGAGGTACGCTCATGGGCGGATTCATGGGTGATTATAGGACACATTTTAGCAACCTGACTCCGCCATCTTGTTCCGCCATCTTGTTCCGCTTTCTTGCTCCCGCCTTCTTGCTTCCGGCCAAAGATTGGATCCGCAGCGAGGAGAAGGAGTGCGGGGCCCGTGGGCAGCCAGGGATGGAGGGAAACGCCGCTTCATGCGGGGAGCGATGGAGTGAGGCATCCGGGGCAAGCGAGGTCCCTGTGCGGGGAGACGGGGCAGCGCCCTAGAGGGAGACAACCCGGGGCAGCGGGGAGAGAGAGACAGTGAGGGTGGGCTAATTTGGAAGGTGGAGTGAAGGTTTTCTTAGCATATCCAGGGAGTGATGAGAGCAGCACAAGGTCCATCCGGGGCTGGGTGAGATGGAGTGTCCTAAAATGGGAGAGAGAGAATGCGAGCCCGAGTGGGACGGTCTAGGCCCAGGGGAAGGGGAGAGAGTGGAGCACATCAAACAGCGGGGGGGTGCTCAAATGTTTAGCTGCAAGCGGGGAATATTAAGAGTCACCGTGCCATGAGCCGGGGGCAGAGAGGAGTGCCAGATCCGGGGCCCGGCCAGAGAGGCAATGCGGGGGTCCACCCCGTGGCAGCGGGAAAAGAGAGTCACGTGGACCGGAGGGGCGGTGAGAGGGAGTGCCGGGCAAAAGGGGGGGAGGTACGGGAGTACGGGGCCCGAGGAAAAAATAAGAGGAGTGCAGGGCAAGAGGATTATGGGCAGCGGGGAGACAGTGACGGGGGTCCTGGGGGGCCGAGGAGGGAGAGGGGGGCGGGGACATCGGCGGGCTTAGAGAGAGTGCGAGGGCGGGGCAGCGGGAAGAGGGAGAGGGGACTCTCTGAAAGAGGGACGTTCAGAGGCAGGGCAGCGAGATAGAGAGATTTGGGGGTCCGGGGCAGCGAGGAGAGAGAGTGCGGGGAGTCGACCACAAGGGAGACCGGGTCAGCGAACTTCCGGCAGCGGTAGAGAGAGAGTGCGTACTGGGCAAAAAGCCAATTGGCATGCCTGGGCCCGGGGAAGCGGGAAGACCCGTCCGGGGGGGGCAGCAGAAAAAAGGGGTTAGTCCGGGGCAGCGGGGAGAGTGGCAGCGGCGGCAAGTTCCTGGCAGCGGGGAGGAGTAAGTTAAGAGGTTCAAGCGAGGAGAATGAAGGCGGGCCAGCGGGCAGCAAGGTTGTAACGGGGCCCGTGGGGAGGAGCCAGGAGAGATGAGGGCAAGGGCCCGGGGGGCCCAGCTGAGAGGAGAGATTGCCAGGGCCCGGGGTGCGGGAAGAGAGAGGAGGAGCCAGAGGGGAGCGGGGCAGAGAGAGTAGCGGGGAGAGAAGAGTTGCGGGGCAGGCTGGGGAAGAGCGGGAGGGGAGTGCTATGGGCGGGGGAGGGCGAGGCAGCGAGGAGAGGGAGTGCGGGGCCCGGGGCAGCGGGGGAGAGAGTACGGGGGAAAGGGCAGCGGGGGGAGAGGGAGTCGGGGGCCCGGGGCAGCGGACAAAAGAAAGAGAGTGCCTTCTTCCCGGGGCAGGGGGAGAGAGTGGGGCCCGGCGGCATCCCCACGAGACCGAGTGCGGGGAAGCGGGCGAGAGGGGAGCGAGAGTGCGAGGGCGAAGCAGCGGGGAGGGGGGAGTGGCGGGGCCGGGGGCAGAGAGGAAGGGTAAAAAGTACGGGGTTCCGCGGATGTGCGGCGGGGCAGCGAGGAGAGAGAGAGCGGGGCCCGGGGCAGCGGGGGGGGCAGAGCGGGGAGAGAAAATAACCCCCTGCGGGGCCCGGGACTGGCCCGGGGCAAAAGGGGAGAGAGTGTGCCCCCAATCAGACAATGTTTCTTATTTAATGTCCCTTGTCTAGTCTGAAAATAAAGTTCATTATGGATTAGAAGAATATAATTGTGTGTGTTATATACAAGACATAATTTTCATGTATGTGTTGTTTATAAACATTTTATTCCTTAACAAGAATCAACGGAATTATGAACTAACAGAGTTGAGTATGAATCTGAACCCTATAATCAGGCACAAAAAAAAGGAGGGATCACACTGGGGGACAGTTAGAGAGAGGTTGTGTGCGAGTCTCCGGAGTTAGAGGAGGCTTCTTCAAGGTAGGCATATCTTGAAGAGATAACGCAGTAGAGTATACACAGTGTTTAAGAGGGAACTGCAGATGCTGGAGAATCGAAGGTTACACAAAAAAGCTGGAGAAACTCAGCGGGTGCAGCAGCATCTATGGATAAATATATCCTAAATAAACAGAGAGATTGCCTGGGTTGTGAATGGACAGCAGCCCCCTCTGTCCCAGTCAATCTTATCCTTTATAACAAGAGGAATCAAATCTAGGAGCAAAGAGGTCCTTCTGCAGTTGTACAGAGCCCTAGTGAGACCACACCTGGAGTATTGTGTGCAGTTTTGGTCCCCTAATTTGAGGAAGGACATTCTTGCTATTGAGGGAGTGCAGCATAGGTTTACAAGGTTAATTCCTGGGATGGGTGGGACTGTCATATGCTGAGAGAATGGAGCAGCTGGGCTTGTACACTCTTGAGTTGAGAAGGATGAGAGGGTATCTCATTATTATTAAAGCTTTATTTCAGACACAGGTCCATATACACATCAAACAGTACAAAGAATTACAAAGATACATTAAGAAATTGCATATTAGCCTAAAATATATATAAGCTATTGCACCAATGCCATCTTAGCCTAGAAGTGAATCTATAGCAGCTTTTCAGAGGGCTGACTAAGGCTTCAATTATGTGATTCTCTGACTTGTCCAGGCGACACATAAAACTAAACATCAGCTGTCTTAAGAGTGCCTCACAGGTTGGCACTCTAGTGGACACAAACAATTGACTGGCACTATGCCACCTAGGGACACGAAGTAGCAACCTCATTGCATCATTGTATGCTACCTTAAGCCTCTGCATACTCTTTTTCTTATACTTAGACCACAATTGAGCAGTATATAACGGTGTGATGTAGGTTCTGAACAGGGAACACTTCACATGGTCAGAGCACATATAAAACTTCCTTATAAGCATGTTGGCTTGAAGATAAATTTTACAGCGCTGTCGGTAGAGGTCTTTGTCATCCTTCCAGTCATCAGATATGACATGACCTAAGTATTTAATTTCCTCACACACTGCAAGAGGACTGTCTGACAAATAAAAGGTCGGAAAAGTTGATTCCCTGTCCTCAGCGCTTCTAACTACCATTATGCGGCTTTTCTTAGCGTTATACTTTATGTCATAATCAAGGCCATACTGAGAGCACACCTTCAGCATCTGCTGCAGCCCAGCACTATATGGACAGAGCAGGACCATGTTGTCTGCATACATCAGATGATTAACAATAGTGTTGCCCACAAGACAGCCAGTTTTTAACCTATTTAACTGATTTAACACCCGGCGCGGCCTGCGGACTTTGGAAGCCGCCGACTCCGGTAGGAGGGGGCCGACTCTGGTGTCCACGCCGCTGAGGACGTCCCGCAGCTCCGACGTCGGACTTGTATCATCCCGGCGAGCGGTCCTGGACATCGGGCCGCCCGTAGCTGCAACTGTGGAGGGCTTGGGGAGACCCTGACCACGGGGAACAGTGGGAAGAGACTGACTTTGGTGCCTTCCCACACAGTGGGAAACTTTGGTTCTGCTGTGTGGGGATGTTTTGTGTGAATTCTATAGTGTGTTGAGTCCTGTTTATTTTTATTGTATGGCTGTATGGGAATTCATTTCACTGTGCCATCTGGCACACGTGACAATTAAATTCATCTTGTATCTTGATTTGACAATTCGTCCATATAAACATTAAATAAAATAGGAGACAAAATTCCTCCTTGCCGCACTCCGTTACTAACACAGAATCGAGCAGATACGGCATTGGGGGTTCAGTATTGATGTGGATAGAGAACTGGCTGGCAAACAGGAAGCAAAGAGTAGGAGTAAACGGGTCCTTTTCACAATGGCAGGCAGTGACTAGTGGGGTACCGCAAGGCTCAGAGCTGGGACCCCAGCTATTTACAATATATATTAATGATCTGGATGAGGGAATTGAAGGCAATATCTCCAAGTTTGCGGATGACACTAAGCTGGGGGGCAGTGTTAGCTGTGAGGAGGATGCTAGGAGACTGCAAGGTGACTTGGATAGGCTGGGTGAGTAGGCAAATGTTTGGCAGATGTAGTATAATGTGGATAAATGTGAGGTTATCCATTTTGGTGGCAAAAACGGGAAAGCAGACTATTATCTAAATGGTGGCCGATTGGGAAAGGGGGAGATGCAGCGAGACCTGGGTGTCATGGTACACCAGTCATTGAAGGTAGGCATGCAGGTGCAGCAGGCAGTAAAGACAGCAAATGGTATGTTAGCTTTCATTGCAAAAGGATTTGAGTATAGGAGCAGGGAGGTTCTACTGCAGTTGTACAGGGTCTTGGTGAGACCACACCTGGAGTATTGCGTACAGTTTTGGTCTCCAAATCTGAGGAAGGACATTATTGCCATAGAGGGAGTGCAGAGACGGTTCACCAGACTGATTCCTGGGATGTCAGGACTGTCTTATGAAGAAAGACTGGATAGACTTGGTTTATACTCTCTAGAATTTAGGAGATTGAGATGGGATCTTATAGAAACTTACAAATTCTTGAGGGGTTGGACAGGCTAGATGCAGGAAGATTGTTCCCGATGTTGGGGAAGTCCAGGACAAGGGGTCACAGCTTAAGGATAAGGGGGAAATCCTTTAAAACCGAGATGAGAATAACTTTTTTCACACAGAGAGTGGTGAATCTCTGGAACTCTCTGCCACAGAGGGTAGTTGAGGCCAGTTCATTGGCTATATTTGAGAGGGAGTTAGATGTGGCCCTTGTGGCTAAAGGGATCAGTGGGTATGGAGAGAAGGCAGGTACGGGATACTGAGTTGGATGATCAGCCATGATCATATTGAATGGCGGTGCAGGCTCGAAGGGCCGAATGGCCTACTCCTGCACCTAATTTCTATGTTTCTAAACCAAGGGCATCGGAGATGTCCTCATTCTTTATGGAACAGGGGGTCCCCTCTTTGACTACAGATGAGGCTCTCACCAGGGTCTCTTCTATATCCCGTAGCTCTGCTCTCAGTCCACATCCCCCCCACTCGTAACAAGGGCAGAGTCCCCCATGTCCTCACCTTCTCCCCTACCAGCCGTCAAATATAACAGATAACCCTCCGATATTTGTTACACCTCCAACGGGATCCCACCACAGGCCAGATCTTCCCATCTCCTCCCCAATTCGGCTTTCCGCAGAGGCCTCTCCCTCTGTAACTCCCTGGTTAATTCGTCCCTTCCCACCGAAACCTCCCCTCCCCTGGTACTTTCCCTTGCAACTGCAGAAAATGCTACACTTGTCACTTTACCTCCCCCCTTGACTCCAACCAAGGGCCTAAGCAGTCTTTCCAGGTGAGGCAGAGGTTCACCTGCACCTCCTCCAACCTCATCTGTGGCATCCGCTGCTCTAGGTGTCAACTGCTCTACATCGGTGAGACCAAGCGCAGGCTTGGCGATCGCTTCGCCCAACACCTCCGCACACTTTAGATTAACCAATCTGATCTCCCGGTGGCTCAGAACTTCAACTCCCCCTCCCATTCCGAATCCAACCTTTCTGTCCTGGGCCTCCTCCATGGCCAGAGTGAGTCCCACCGCAAATTGGAGGAACAGCTCCTAATTTTTTGCTTGGGTAGTTTCCACCCCAGCGGTATGAACATTGACTTCTCCAATTTCAGGTAGTCCTAGCTTTCACGTTCCTTCCCCTCCCCTTCCCAGCTCTCCTACAGCCTACTGTCCCCACCTTTTCCTTTCTTCTTCCCGCCCCCCCCCCCCCCAACATCAGTCTGAAGAAGGGTCTTGACCAGAAACGCCACCTATTCCTACGCTCCATAGATGCTACCTCACCAGCTGAGTTTCTCCAGCATTTTTGTCTACCTTCTGTCCTGTGGTCTTTCTCCTCGGTAAATGCAGAGGAGAAATATTCATTGAGGACCTTGCCCATCTCCCGCAGATGTGACTGCTTGGATTCCTGAGAGGTCCCACTCTCTCTCTGGTTACTCTTTTCCCTCTTATCTATATTACTAAAACTCTGTTCTTGACCGGTTTTGGCGATCTGTACTGCGATTTCCGAGAGAACGGCGCCACCTACGGCCGTCATTTTTGGCCACCTTGCTCAGAGCCCCCCTCCGCCGCATGCGTGCCGAGAATTTTTCCCGTCGATGAAATATGACAGAGATATTAATGTTTTTACAAAATTCTCCATTCTCTCTGCTGCCCCTGCTGGAGGGAGGAGGAGGGACTATAAAACCAGGAAGTGGTGTGCCTCAATCATTCTCTGCAAGTGGTGTGCCTCAATCAGTCTATGCAAGTGGTGTGCCTCAATCAGAGCTCTGAATAACACTGAACAAATGTCTCCACAGCTGTGAGTACATATTATGTGGTTTGAAAATGAAAATATGGTTATTGAGGAAAAAAGCACTGCCTGCAAATGGTTGTTTGGGTTGAAGTAAAAAGGCACCCTCTCTCTCTCCCCTCTCTCTCTCTCCCCCCCCCCCCCCTTCCCTCCCCATCACCCCCCCCCTCCTCCCTCCTCCCCTCCTCCTCCCCCTTTCTCCTCCCCCACCTTCTCCTCACCCCCCCCACCTCCTCTCCCCCCCTTCTCCTCTCCCCCCCCCCTTCCCCTCTCCCCCACAACCGCACGTTGGGGGAACAAACCCAACATTTCTGCAGTTGGTCTAGTGTATTTATAAAATCTTTTGGGATTGTTGCTACCCACCACAGCTATCTCCGGGCCCCTTTTTGCCCTTCTGATCACCTTTTTCAGTTTACTCCATAGTTCCCGAAACTCCTCCAGGGATGCACTTGATCCCAGCTGCCTATACCTGTCCCATGCATCCTTCTTGTTTTTGGCCAACGTCTCAATTTCCCTCGTCAGCCAAGCTTCCTTACATTTGCCTGCTTTGGCCTTCACTCTAACGGGGACGTACATATGCTGAGCTTTCGTCAGCACACTTAAAAACATCCCACTTAGCCCATGTTCCTTTCCCCTCTAATAACCTGCTCCAGTCAACTTGAGTGAGACCTTCTCTCATACCCTCAAAGTTGACCTTACACCAGTTGTGCATTTTAACACGTGGACCCTCTCCGTCCCTATCCATAACTCTTAAACATAATCTAACTGTGGTCACTGGTCCCAAAAGTCTCCTCCACACACACTTCATTACCTTGCCCTTCCCAATTTCCCAATACTAGATCCAGTGTTGCCCTCTCACGTGTGGGGGCCTCCACATACTGTTTAAGAAAATTCTCCTGAACACGTTTGAGGAATTGCACCCCATTTAAATCCTTCACGCTATGATTTCCCCAGTCTATATTGGGAAAGTTAAAATCCCCGACTACAACAACCTTATTTGACCAGCAGCTGTCTGCAATCTCCCGGCACATTTGTTCTTCTAATTCCCGTTGACTATTCGGGGGGTCTGTAATACACCCCCAACAAGGTGATCATCCCTTTCTTGTTCCACAGCTCCACCCATATAGCCTCACTAAACGTACCGTCCGTAAAGTCACCTCTGAGCACTGCCGTGACATCCTCCTTACCCAACAATGCAACCCCCATCCACTTTTTCCCTCACCCCTGTCTGCCCTGAAGCTCCTGTACCCCGGGAACATTGAGCTGCCAGTCCTGCCCCTCCCTTAAGCAGGTTTCCGATTCAGATTCAACATTATTGTCATTGTACTGTACGCTGGACAGAGATAACAAAATGTAGTTAGCATCTCCCTAGAAGAGCGACATAAATATGAGCAATAAATAAATCTGTTTACGTGCAAACAGTCATGAATTTTTTTCCTGGTGGGAGGAGTGTCGGGGGGGGGGGTGATTGGCAGTCACCGAGGTACAGTGTTGAGTAGTGTGACAGCCGCAGGGAAGAAGCTGTTCCTGGACCTGCTGGTCCGGCAACGGAGAGACCTGTAGCGCCTCCCGGATGGTAGGAGGGTAAACAGTCTGTGGTTGGGGTGAGAGCAGTCCTTGGCGATACTGAGCGCCCTCCGCAGACAACGCTTGCTTTGGACAGACTCAATGGAGGGGAGCGAGGAACCGGTGATGCGTTGGGCAATTTTCACCACCCTCTGCAGTGCTTTCCAGTCGGAGACAGAGCAGTTGCCATACCATACTGTGATACAGTTGGTAAGGATGCTCTCGATGGTGCAGCGGTAGAAGTTCACCAGGATCTGAGGAGACAGATGGACCTTCTTTAGTCTCCTCAGGAAGAAGAGACGCTGGTGAAACTTCTTGATCAGAGTTGAGGTATTGTGGGTCCAAGAGAGGTCATCGGAGATGTTGATCCCCAGGAACCTGAAGCTGGAAACACGTTCCACCTCCGTCCCGTTAATGTGGATGGGGGTGTGCGTGCCGCCCCTAGACTTCCTGAAGTCTACAATAGGCTCCTTGGTCTTCTTGGAATTAAGGGCCAGGTTGTTGTCAGCGCACCATGCTGCTAGGAGCTGGACCTCCTCCCTATAGGCCGACTCATCGTTGTTGCTGATGAGGCTAATCACCGTTGTATCATCTGCATACTCAGTCATGGCTACAAGGTACCAGTCGCTTGTACCTATCCATGTCCTCAGCTCATCTGCCTTACCCGTCAGGCCCCTTTACGTGCAGTTTAAACCAACCCTTCTTCCTCGTTCTCTGCCTTTCACCTGCCTATTCTGTCCAATAACCTTCCCCACGCCACTCTCCATACCAACTTCAAGCCTCTCACGTGTCTCTGTCCAGTACGAGATCCACCCCCAGGGACAATTTACAATTAAACTAAGCCAATCAACCTACAAACCTGTACATCTTTGGAGTGTGGGCGGAAACAGAGCACTGGGGACCAGGCCTTGTGCAAACCCTGGCAGTTTAAGGAGGGAGTAGTGGGCTCCACCTCACCACTGGGTCCAGTATCAGCAGGGCACTGGTTGACTGGAGCAGAGTTTTGGGGCCATGGACCATAGAAGAGGGAAGATTAGTAATGCAGGTACCTGGAGACAGCTGCGAGATCCAGCCCCACAGCTTGGCAATGGGAGAAAACAATTCAGTGTACGCCAAACTTGGGGGGTGGGAAAGAAGAGCAAGATGTCAACAACGCAAATTTCTCTCTCAAGGTTTACAATGTTCAAAGGGTCACGTAGCCCAATGTTTGTGCTGCTGTTCACAAAAGCACCATGCAACTGATCGGCCCACGGCTCAACTGTTAGTGTGTGGGGATCACCCGCTCCAATTACCCTCCCCACCGTCAGCCCGCTTACATGTCCCTCACCCCCTTCCTAGTCACAGCACATGCACCCACCCCATGTCCCGACACCCGCGCCTTGTAATAGCCCACCCTGCCCCAGCAATGGGGTTTTCACCCTCACCCCCCAACAACATCCTCCACTCACCCCCCCTTTAGAGATCCTCCATCCTCCACTCACCCCCACACAACCCCCCAACATCCTCCACTCACCCCCACACACACCCCCCCCAACATCCCCCACTACCACCACACACACACCCACATCCCAACCCACCCCACCCCCACCCCCCCCACCCCCCATTCCTCCACTCACCCACCTAATAACATCTCCCACCCACCCTGTCCCCACCCTAGTAACACCTACCACCCACTCATCCACCCACCGCAGCTGCCCCACTGCCCAACTTCAATATGAAATCCCTAAAGCCTCTGTTCCAGCCCCAGCCAGTGTGTCCTCTCTGCCGATAGTGCAACGTGCCGCACGTTAGCTGTTCAGGATGAGGGACGTGGGGGTTGAGATGATGAACGTTCCACTTACTATGCAGCTCATCCTGGGAGAAGTAGCCAGATGTCGATGACAAGTAGATGTTGGCAGAAGTGGAAGGTGCTGTCAGTATCCCCATCCTGCCGGATGCTCTGTTTAATTTCTCTTCGTAGCTGTCCTCAAATCTGGACGGCCCTGTGACTGCTGGATGCCAGATACAGGTTACCGAGGCAAGTTATCACAGGAAAATATTACAGCACCTCATATTTCGCTTGGACACCTTACAACCCAACAATATGATGTTGACATCTCTAACTTCAAGTAACCATTGTTTTCCCTCTCTCTCTCCATCCCTCCACCATCCTAGCTCTCCGGCCAGTTTAACTGTCCTCCTGATTACATTTGACCTTTGGATGCTTCGTTGTCACCTTCCCCTAGCTAACAATGATCTATTCTACATTTTCTTAGATCTTCGTCCCCTTTGATCTCTTGTTTTCGCACCTTCCCCTTCTAGATCGCCCTCTCCCCTGATTAAGTCTGAAGAAGGGTCTCGATCGAAACGTCACCCATTCTTTCTCTCCAGGAAGGCGTTTGACAGCACTGGGCCTGTACTCGCTGCAGTTTAGAAGAATGAAGGGGGACCTCATTGAAACTTACCGAAAAGTGAAAGGTTTGGATAGAGTGGATGTGGAGAGGATGTTTCCACTTGTGGAATAGTCGAGGACTAGAGTTCATAGCCTCAAAATTAAACAATGCTCCTTTAGGAAGGAGATAAGGAGGAATGTCTTTAGTCAGAGGGTGGTGAATCTGTGGCAATCTTTGCCACAGAAGGCTGTGGAGGCCTAGTCAGTGGATATTTTTAATACAGAGATAGATAGATTCATGATTAGTACGGGTGTCAGGGGTTATGGGGAGGAGTCAGGAGAATGGGGTTAGGAGGGAAAGATAGATCAGCCATGATTGAATGGCGAAGTAGACTTGATGGGACGCATGGACTAATTCTGCTCCTGTCAATTATGACATGCTGCCTGTCCCGCTGAGTTACTCCAGCATTTTGTGTCAATCTTTAGTGTAAACCAGCATCTGCAGTTCTTCCTATAAAGGAAGGTATAATCTCTCGCCTCTCAGTAACTGCAGCTCGGTGTCGGTCACCTCCCACCACCAGGGGACATCAGACTCCCCACAGTAACTAGCAATGTCACAACATTTTGAGATTTAAAAAATCAAGTCTACAATTTATCCCATCAGATAAAGCATAAAAATAAGTTTAATTTGACACCCAATTCACTTTCATATCTTCAATATTAAAAAAGTTATGGCCATTTTCATACTCGGAAATTAGCATCTTGTTCCCTATTGCTTTTCCATTGACAACACAAAAGCTGTGATCGAGGACAGTCTAAAGCCCATAACATTCTTAAAAATTAAGAGAACTGAAAGAAATTTTCAGTTACTATAGATTGAAGCATTCTGAAACAACTATGAAACAATCTTACTTGGATGACCTGAAATTAAAACATATAATTAGTTAGTTACCCAATTGTAGCTAATTACATAATTCAATTACTAGATCTAAACATCAATTTCTTAAGAAAAGATCAACATTTTTAAATAGCCTAAGTATCCAAATAACATACACACAAGAATTCACAATATAACATGATTTTTAAATCTCATTGTCATGGATTTATAGGCCAAATGGAAGGAATTTAGTATTTAATACCTGCAAATTAATGGCCATTTAAATCATCTTGCGAGTGGGTTTTTCTGGAACGCGATCATTTCGAATGTTGTGGTTGCGATGAATTTAAATCCCATATCGGCAGGAAAAATACTGCCGGTTCGTATGGGGAAGAAAATCACCGTTTCGCAACGTAAAAATGTGAATTAAATGCATCTTAAGGAGCACTTTTATACATAAAATAAACGACTTTCCTTTACCTGTCCCGTACGTGAAATCCGTCCCCGTTGTCGGCGTTGACGGCTTTAGAGATTGATTTATAAATTACTCCAGCACTGAACTTGTCGGGCAATTTAAAAAAAAAAAAATTCACAGAACGTCCGTCCGAACAATTCTTCAGCAAAAGCTTGCACTCCGAAAAAATATAATCCAGGACAGGAAGGTGAAAACCGCATTTTAACCACGCCCCCCCCCCCCCCCCCCCCCCCCCCCCCCCAAAGGTGCCAAAATCGCGCGCACGGCCAGTGGCAGAAGTGCAGCGCCGCTGAAGGCAAGTTTTGTAACATACCTATAGTAACTGAATCGTGTGTGTTACCACACACAGGCCCCACAGCAGAGCGGCAGTGCGCCCCTCCCCTGTCCTCCCGCCCGCCTCCCAGCACCCGGCGGGATAGGCAAAGTCTCACAGCAGCTGTGCGATGATCGCTGGTCAGCGCGGACTCGTTGGGCCAAAGGGCTCGTTTCCAACTCAAACTGAGATACTGCAGCACGAGTCTCCGACATGCACCAATGATCGCGGTACTTTAAAACAAGGAGAAGCTCTTAACCAGTCTGTTAGAGGGAAGGGTTAAGGCTTTAAGAACACTGACGTCAAAAGGTCATAAGTGATAGGAGAATTAGGCCATTCGGCCCATCAAGTCTACTCCGACATTCCATCATGGCAGAACTATCTCTCCCTCCTGACCCCAATCTCCTGCGTTCTCCCCGTAATCCCTGTACTAATGAAGAATCTGTCTATCTCTGCCTTAAATATATTCACTGACTTGGCCTCCACAGCCTTCAGTGACAATGAATTCCACTAATTCACCAGCCTCTGACTAAAGAAATGTGCCGGTGCCCTGCTTCCACCCCCCGCGCTGCCCTCCCCAGACACGTACCAACGGGCTCCTGCCAGCCGCTGCTGCTGCTGAGGTGCAGAGAGCGCTTGGAGGCGTTGCTGACGTTGCTGATGTTGCTGATGTAGCTCAGACTGTTGACTGAACTGTTGGACGGTGAACGTTTGACACCAGGCACAGGTCCCGGCCTCTTGCTGTTTGACCTTTTCTTGTGCAACCTGAAACGATAAAGGGCAATGATTTAGGACGGAGGCAGACCAGGACTGCGAAAGAGAAGCAAAAAAGTAATGATGATAAAGGAAACTGGCCATTGTTAGCCATTTGCTAAGTGAGAATGAGAAGCTGGTGCGACTTGGGTGGGGGAGGGATGGAGAGAGTCGCTTGTCAGAGCTGGGAAAGGGGGAGGGGGAAGAAGATTGTTTCACACGGGGAAGGAATATCATGACTCTCTCTCTCAAATTGCTGGAGTGACTCAGTGGGTTCACGTTCCCTCCAACATCCCTCATGAGCCCATCAACCGAATGGCTTCATCAACAACTTATTGGCACGGCAACCCTGCCTTTGGCCTATGGAAGATATACCCTACATCCAATCATCCTCCACCTGAGAATCCAAGCAGGAAAGAAGAGGCTGTTGGAACTTTCCTTGAGGTTATGTCTAGGAGTTTTTCCTGTAGAGAAAGGTTCAGTTGGGGTTGGGGGGAGGGGGGGAATGGGAGAGGGAGGAATGGGCGGGAGGGAGGGGGGGATTGGGAGGGGAGGCCGTGCTGCGGGAGGAGAGGGAAGGGGGGGTGGGGGAGAGTTGGAGTTGTGATACACAGCTCCCTGAGTGAGGTACGAGGGTGGAGGCTGCATCTTTACTGTTAGAAAGGAGCATAGCTTAGAGAGGAAAGAACGAGAGGGAGGGGGGGGGGGGGACCGAGACAAGAGAGAGTTAGAGAGACGTACCTGACGGGAGTCTCCATGTAAGAGGGAGCGCCGGATTTGGTGGAGCCGCCGCTGCTGCTGGAGGTGTCGTCGTTGTGCCGGTAATAGCCGTTGGTGGCCAGACAGGGACTGCGGTGGGACATCCTCACCGTAGCACCATCACCCCGAGCCTCAGCCCGAGCACAGCACTGTGAGTCTTCCGCAATAACTATGAGCAAAGAGAAAGACAGTGTGAGGGGTGGGCAACCCTGCACTGGGCACTGGCATCCTGCCCGCTGGCCCAGAGAGAGGGGGTGGGGGGGACACATTGCTGTCATCCTACACACCAACCCTGCACATGGCAGGGCACATGGTATTGGAGAAAGAGTGCTGACATGGATAGAAAATTGGTTGGCAGATAGGAAACAAAGAATAGGGATTAACGGGTCCATTTCATAATGGCAGGCAGTGACTAGTGGGATACTGCAAGGCTCGGTGCTGGGACCGCAGATATTTACAATATACATCAATGATTTAGATGAAGGGATTACAAGTAACTTTAACAAATTTGCAGATGACACAAAGCTGGGTGTCAGTGTGAACTGTGAGGAGGATGCTATGTGTATGCAGGGTGATTTGGACAGGTTGGGTATGTGGGCAGATGCATAGCAGATGCAGTTTAATGTGGATAAATGTGAGGTTATCCACTTTGGTCACAAAAACAGGAAGGCAGATTATTATCTAAATGGTGTCAAGTTGGGAAAAGGGGAAGTACAACGGGATCTGGGGGTCCTTGTTCATCAATCAATTTCAGGACTCGAAAAGCGATGAAAATTGAGCATGCAAAAAGAAATGAAATTTCATAACGCCAAACGCGACGTAAATTCAGGACGAGGAAAGCGACGAAATTGGTGGACGCCTAAAGTGACAAACATTTAGGACGCAAAACGGGCATGAAAGACGACAAAAATGCAAAAAACCAAAGACGAAAATTCAGAACGAGAAAAGCGACGTAAATTCTGGACATGAAAAACGGCGAAATTCCAGCACATGAAAAGCGACGTAAATTCAGGACGCGAAAATCGACGAAACTTCAGCATGCAAAATGTGACGAACATGAACACGAAAAGTGAAGAAAATTCAGCATGCAAAAAGTGATTAAAATTCCGCACATGAAAAGTAACAAAAATTCAGCACACGAAAAGCAACGAAACTTGTGCATACGATAGGCGACGGAAATTCATAAAGCCAATAGCGACGTAAATTCAGTACAAGAAAAGCGATGAAATTACAGTACGCCTAAAAGGGGCTGAATTTCAGAACGAGAAAAGTGATGAAATTTAAGCACATGACAAGTAACAAAAATGCAGGACAGGAAAAGCGACGAAATGTCAGCACAAGAAAAGCGACAAAATTTCAGCATGCAAAAAGAAATTAAATTTCATAACGCCAATTGCGACATAAATTCAGGACGAGGAAAGCGACGAAATTACAGGACGACTAAAGTGACAAAATTTCAGAATGCGAAAAGTGATGAAATTTCAGCACGTGAAAAGCGACAAAAATTCAGCACAGGAAAAGTGACAAAATTCAGCACAGGAAAAGTGACAAAATTCAGGAGACAAAAAGCTACAATAATTCAGGACGCGAAACTCGACAAACATTTAGGACGCAAAACGGGACGAAAATTCAGGACGTAGAAAATGACGAAAATTCAGGGTGCAGACAGGTACGAAAATTCAGAATTCGAAAAGGTACAAAAATTCAGGAGGCTAAAATGGAGGAAAAATTTGGACGCATAAGGTTTCAAAAATCCAGGATGGGAAAAGGGAGTAAAATTGATGACGCAAAAAGCGACATAATTCAGGACACAAAAAAAAGAAAAAATTTCAGGATGTGAAATGCGACCAAACTTCAGCATACGAAAGGCGACAAGAATTCAGCATGCGAAAAGTGAAGAAACTTCAGGATGCGAAAAGCGATGAAAATTCATCATGTGTAAAGCGACGAAAATTCAGTTCATGAAAAGCAACTAAAATCCGCACACGAAAAGTGACAAACCTTCAGGACGCGAAAACCGACGAAAATTCAGCACACGAAAAGCGAGGAAAATTCAGGACATGAAAGGTGAAGAAAATTCAGGAAGTGAAAGGCGACGAAAATTAAAAACGCCAAACGCGACATAAAGTCAGGACGCGAAAAGAAGCCAACCTTCAGGATGCATAAAGCGAAGAAATTGCAGGACGCAATAGGCGACAAAATTTCAGCACAGGAAAAGTGACGAAAATACAGCATGTGAAAAACGCCGAAAATTCAGCACACAAAAAGCGACAAACCTCCAGGATGCAAAAAGTGATGAAAATTCAGGACACGAAAAGTGACAAAAGGTCAGCACACAAAAAGTAACAAAAGACGACCATATGTCAGGACAGAAAAGGCGACAAATTTTTAGGACACAAAATTTTCAGCAAATGAAAACCGACGAAAATTCAGCACGCGAAAAGTAATGAAAAAAGCGATGATCAGCCATGATCATATTGAATGGCGGTGTAATGGAAATTTAGCACGTGAAGGGCCGAATGGCCTACTCCTGCACCTAATTTCTATGTTTCTATGAACATTCAGCACACATAAAAGTAATGAAAATTCGGGACAAGAAAAGCGACGAAAATTCAAACAGCCGAAAGCGACCAAAATTCAGGACATGAAAAGAGGCGGAAATTCAGCACACGGAAAGCGACAAAATTCAGGATGTGACAATCATTTAGGATGCAAAACGGAACCAAAATTCAGGACGCAGAAAGGTACATAAATTGAGGATTCGAAAAGGTACTAAAATTTTGGGACGCCAAAAGTTGCAAAAATTCAGGATGGGAAAATGGAGGAAAATTGAGGACGCAAAAAGCGACGTAATTCAGGAGGCGAAAACCGACAAACTTCATGACGTGAAATGCAACTAAATGTCAGGAGGTGAAAACCGACGAAATTTCAGCACACGAAAAGCGCCGAAATTTTATCACACAAAAGGCGACGAACATTCAGCACACAAAAAGTGATGAAAATTCAGCACACGAAAGGCGACAAAAATTCAAAGATCCGCAGACGAAAATTCAGAACGAGAAAAGCGATGTAAATTCTGGAAATGAAAAACGACGAAATTCTAGCACATGAAAAGCGACGTAAATTCAGGACGCGAAAATCGACGAAACTTCAGCATGCAAAAAGCGATTAAAATTCCGCACATGAAAATTAACAAAAATTCAGCACAGGAAAAGTGATGAAAATTCAGCATGCGACAAGCGATGAAAATATATCACGCGAAAAGCGCAGAACCAGGACGCGAAACTTGCGCACACGAAAGGCGACGGAAATTAAATGCGACTTAAATGCAGGACAGGAAAAGCGACAAAATTTCAGCACAAGAAAAGCGCCGAAATTTCAGCATGCAAAAAGAAATGAAATTTCATAACGCCAATTGCGACATAAATTCAGGACAAGGAAAGCGACGAAATTACAGGACGCCTAAAGTGACAACATTTCAGAATGCGAAAAGTGATGAAATTTCAGCAAGTGAAAAGCGACAAAAATTCAGCACAGGAAAAATGACAAAATTCAGGACACAAAAAGCTATAAAAATTCAGGACGCGAAACGCGACAAACATTTAGGACGCAAAACGGGACGAAAATTCAGGACGTAGAAAATGACGAAAATTCAGGATGCAGACAGGTACGAAAATTCAGGATTCGATAAGGTACGAAAATTCAGGACGCTAAAATGGAGGAAAATTTTGGACGCATAAGGTTTCAAAAATCCAGGATGGGAAAAGGGAGTAAAATTGATGACGCAAAAAGCGACATAATTCAAGGCACAAAAAGGGAAAAAATTCAGGACGCGAAAAGCGACGAAATTTCAGGACGTGAAATGCGACCAAACTTCAGCACACGAAAGGCGACAAGAATTCAGCATGCAAAAAGTGACAAAAAGTCAGCATGCGAAAAGTGAAGAAACTTCAGGATGCGAAAAGCGATGAAAATTCATCATGTGTAAAGCGACGAAAATTCAGCTCATGAAAAGCAACTAAAATCCGCACACGAAAAGTGACAAACCTTCAGGACGCGAAAAGCGACGAAAATTCAGGACGCGAAAGGTGAAGGAAATTCAGGACGCGGAAGGCGATGAAAATTAAAAACGCCAAATGCGACATAAATCCAGGACGCGAAAAGAAGCCAACCTTCAGGATGCATAAAGCGAAGAAATTGCAGGACGCAATAAGCGACAACATTTCAGCACAGGAAAAGTGACGAAAATTCAGCATGTGATAAACGCCGAAAATTCAGCACACGAAAAGCGACAAACCTTCAGAATGCAAAAAGTGATGAAAATTCAGGACACGAAAAGCGACAAAAGTTCAGCACACAAAAAGTAACAAAAGACGACAATAGTTCAGGACAGAAAACGCAACGATAATTCAAACAGCCGAAAGCGACCAAAATTCAGGACATGAAAAGAGACGAAAATTCAGCACACGGAAAGCGACAAACCTTAGGGATGCGAAAATTCAGCAGACGAAAAGCTACAAAAATTCAGGATGTGACAATCATTTAGGATGCAACACGGGACCAAAATTCAGGAAGCAGAAAGGTACATAAATTGCGGATTCGAAAAGGTACGAAATTTTGGGACGCCAAAAGTTGCAAAATTTCAGGATGGGAAAAGGGAGGTGATTCGGGAGGCGAAAACTGACAAACTTCAGGACGTGAAATGCAACTAAATGTCAGGTGAAAACCGACGAAATTTCAGCACACGAAAAGCGCCGAAATTTTCAACACACAAAAGGCGACGAACATTCAGCACACAAAAAGTGATGAAAATTCAAGACATGAAAGGCGACAAAAATTCAAAGATCCGAAGACGAAAATCTGCGAAAAACGATGAATTCAGCATGCAAAATGTGCCGAACCTTCATTACACGAAAAGTGACGAAATTTCAGGACGCGAAAAGTGAAGAAAATTCAGCATGCAAAAAGCGATGAAAATTCTGCACATGAAAAGTAACAAAAATTCAGGACACGAATAGTGATGAAAATTCAGCATGCGAAAAGCGATGAAAATATATCACGCGAAAAGTGCAGAACCTTCTGGACGCGAAAAGCAACGAAAATTGTTCATACGAATGGCGACGGAAATTCATAAAACCAATAACGACGTAAATTCAGGTCGAAAAAAGCGACAAAATTACAGTACGCCTAAAGGGGCTGAATTTCAGAAGGAGAAAAGTGACGAAATTTATTAGCACATGAAAAGTAACAAAAATGTAACAAAATCTCCAGCTCCAGCTCGAGCTTTAGCTTCCTCCAGCTCAATCTCCAGCTCTAGCTCTTGCTCCATCTCCAGCTGTATCTCTAGTCCAATCTCCAGCCATCTGCAGCTCCAGCTCTAGCACCACCTCCACGAAAATTCAGCATGCTAAAAGCGACGAAATTTCAGCACTCGAAAAGCGACGAACCTCAGGACGTGAAAAGCGATGAAAATTCAGCACGCAAAAAGTGACGAAATTTCCAGTTCCATCTCCAGATCTAGTTCCGTCTCCATCTACAGCTCCACCTCAATGTTTTTATCTAGCTCCATCTCTATCACTCTCTAGCTCCAGCTACAGTTCTATCTCCAACATTATCTCCAAGATGGAGTGGTGATGGATCTAGAGCTGGAGATGGAGCTGAAGCTTGAGCTGGAGATGGAAATGAAGCTGGAGATGGAGATAGAACATGAGATGGCAATGGAGATGGAGCGGGAGCTACATTTGGAGATGCATCTGGAGATGGAGCTAGAGCAGGAAATTGAGCTGGAGATTGGGCAGGGGCTAGAGCTGAAGACGGAGCTAGAGGCGGAGACGCAGCTGGAGCTAGAGCTGGATATACAGTTGGAGATGGAGCTTGAGCTGGAGCTGGAGATAGAGCTAGAACTAGAGATGGAGCTGGAGATTGAGCTAGAGCTACAGCTGGAGATGGAGCTCGATGGAGCTGTGGATGGACCTTGTGCTAGAGTTGGAGCTAGATTTGGAGATGGAACTAGAGCTGGAGCTGGAGATGGAGCCAGAACTGGAGATTGAGATGGAGCTAGTTGTGGATGGTGCTGGAGCTGCAGATGGAGCTAGAGCTAGAGATGGAGGTGGAGATGGAGATGGAATGCTGGAGCTGGAATGGAGCTGGAGATGCAGATAGAACGAGATTCAGATGGAGCTATAGCTGGAACTGGAGCAGGAAATGGAGCACGAGATGGGGCTAGAGCTTGAGCTTGAGCTGGAGATGGAGCTGGAGATGGAGCTGGAGATGCAGATAGAACGAGATTCTGAGATGGTGCTAGAGATGGAGATGCAGCTAGAGCTAGAGCTGGAGCTAGTGTTGGGGCTGGACCTGGAGCTAGAGGTGGAGATGGAGATGGGACTGGAGCTGAAGATGGAGCTGGAGCTAGTGGATCTGGAGTTAGGGCTAGAACTAGACCTGGATATGGAGCTAGAGCTGGAACTGGAGATGGAGATGAAACTGGGGATAGAGCTCTAGCTAGTTCAGCTGGAAATGGAGCAACAGCCAGACCTGGTGATTGAGCTGGAAATGGTTAGAGCTGGAGCTGGAGATGGAGCTAAATCTAGAACTGATGGAGATGGAGCTGATGATGGAGCTAGAGATAGAATACTGGAGCTGGTGCTGCAATGGAGCTGATGGAACTGGAACTGGGGGCTGGGTCTGGAGCAGGAAATGGAGCACGAGATTGAGCTGGAGATTGAGGTGGATGAGAGCTTGAGCTGGAGCTGGAGATGGAAACGGAGCAGGAGCTGGAGATGGAGGTGAAGATGGAACTGGAGATGGAGCTCTATCTATTACACCTGATGATGGAGATGCAGTTGACGCTGGAGCTGGAGATGCAGAAGAAACTGGAGGTGGGGATGGAGCTAAAGTTCGAGATGGAGCTGGCGATGGACCTGGAGCTGCACCTGTAGCCGGGGATAGAGGTGGACATGGAGCTCAAGCTGGAACTGGAGA
Source organism: Leucoraja erinaceus (assembly GCF_028641065.1). NCBI lineage: Eukaryota > Metazoa > Chordata > Chondrichthyes > Rajiformes > Rajidae > Leucoraja > Leucoraja erinaceus. The sequence continues at coordinate 22,106 of NW_026575364.1, forward strand.
TGGCGCTGGAGATGGAGCTCGAGTTGGAAATGGAGGTGGTGCTAGAGCTGGAGCTGCAGATGGCTGGAGATTGGACTAGAGATACAGCTGGAGATGGAGCAAGAGCTAGAGTTGGAGATTGAGCTAGAGGAAGCTAAAGCTAGAGCTAGAGGGAGCTGGAGATAGAGATAGAGATGGAGATGCTAGAGCTGGAACTGGAGCTAGAGCTGGAGCTATAACTGTTTTATACTGTGTTACAGCAGATCCTAGTTAAATGTATTATAGTGTTAGTCTGGTATAGTGTGAAATATAGTGTTATAGTAGTTGATCATTGTGTTTTGTGCGATAATATAGTGCGCTATATGTACTACACCTCCGGGCACAGTTCTGTTTTTGGTTCACAGAAAAGACATCCATGAAAGTCACAAGTCGATCAGACTATCATAGAAACATTGAAACATAGAAAATAGGTGCAGGAGTAGGCCATTCTGCCCTTCGAGCCTGCACCGCCATTCAATATGATCATTGCTGATCATCCAACTCAGTATCCTGTACCTGCCATCTCTCCATACCCCCTGACCCCTTTAGCCACAAGGGCCACATCTAACTCCCTCTTAAATATAGCCAATCAACTGGTCTCAATTACCTTCTGTGGCAGAGAATTCCGGAGATTCGCCACTGTCTGTGTGAAAAATGTTTTCCTCATCTCGGTCCTAAAATATTCCCCCCTTATCCTTAATCTGTGACCCCTTGTTCTGGACTTCCCCAACATCGGGAACAATCTTCCTGCATCTAGCCTGTCCAACCCCTTAAGAATTTTGTAAGTATCTTCTAAATTCTATCGCTGAGGATTGTTTGCTGTACCGTCCAATTAAGTCAGCTGATGATGAAGATGCTCTCCAAAAACATCTTGATACAATGGTTGAGTGGTCACAACAATGGGGCATGCTGTTCACCCCTTCCAAGTGTGAAACCATGGCGAAACATCACGCTACATCATTCATTCAATCAATCAATCAATCAATCAATCAGTTTTATTCGTCACATTGTACATAAAGTGCAAGTGAAATGAATTTGTCAGCAGCGGTACAATGATAAAGAACACACAATAAAAAGTTAACACAAACATCCACCACAGCATTCATCAGGAAGGCACAGAATCACAGAATCAGGATCAGGAAGGCACAGAATTTGGCCAGTCCTCCTCCATTTCCCCCCGTGGTCCTTGGTGCCACCCTTGAAAAATCCAAACAAACCACATATCTTAGCATCGAATCTACGCAGGAATGATCAGACTCATCATGCAACGGTGAAAGCCACAGGTGTCCTAAACGTTCTGAGACGCAACTTTCATCATTGTTGAACTTCTCTCAAGGAGAAGCTATGCTTCACCCTAAACCTCACTTGGACCCATGCACAAATAAAAACATTTCTTCCCTCGAACGTGTCCAAAGACAGGCAGCTCGATTTGTTACTAATACCTATGAGAGAGATGCGAGTTTTACCAAACTTCCAAATTCACTGGGGCGGAAGCCTCTCCAAGACGGACGTGAAGCTCACCATTTAACCTGTTTTTACAAAATGTTGTACACCAAACCCATACCAATTAGGCGCCGACGAGGGCATTCCATCCAATTTGAGATACCAGCTACCAAGACAGATGTGTACCGCAATTCATTCATCCCCCGCACAATTAAAGCATGGAATAGTCTTCACCCTACCATAGTTACCCAACCAGATGCAACTACATTTAAAGTAGCTATTTCTTCCCAAGAACCCTTCCTGGCGTAAGTTCGCTCTCCACCACCTCCAGTTTAAATTCCATTTGGAATATTTTGGAGGACCACTAAACCAAGAACCAAGATTAGAGGGTATGTGTAGGAGAGAACTGCAGATGCTGGTTTACACCAACGATTGACATAAAATGCTGGAGTAACTCAGCGGGACAGGCAGTGTCTGTGGAGAGAATGAATGGGTGACGTTTCGAGTCGGTGGTGGCACATGACGTTGTTCATTTCCACAAGGAATGTGAAAGAAGCATCTTGTCTGAATGTCGATCCGGGCAGAATTCAACATTACTGGACGACCTTTGTTTTCTTGTAATTGAGAAGTGTCCGATCTGCACAGGGAAATGTGACAAAATTCATGAGATGACTTTGAAGACGATGAATACGGGAACGGGAGAATCTGAAATTTTGGACCGCTTATTTTAAAGTAATCCGATGTATATTTAAGCAACAATGAGTCGCGTTGTATCTTTTCTTAGAGGGACTTTCGTAGTTTAGACGTTCCATATCCAGGGTGAAGGCAGGGAATTTTACTTCCCTGGGGCAAAATCTGATAAATTCTAGGCAAGCAATGAATGGATTCCGTAGTTGCCTGGAGTGTGGGGTTGAGGTTGTATAAGATGTGCCGCGATCATATCGAGTGGCAACACAGAGAGGAGTGGACAATTTACTCTGCGGTGTTGGATTAACCAATCACTCTAATTGTGAACTAAATGACTCGCAGTCCATCGTCAAACTGGAAACCCAGAAACCAACGGATTGTAGTCAATAGTCAATTTAATTGTCATTTGGACCCCTGGAGATCCAAATGAAATGCCGTTTCTGCAGCCATACATTTGCTGGAGTCACAAATAGACCCCAGACCTTTCCTTGAAGGATAATTCTACATAAATTTCCATCACATAGCATCACACAAGAGGGTCTGCAGATGCTGTGATCGAAGGCCATTCACTGAAACGATCACAACTTTTCACAGCGAAATATGGCACCTGTCAGATGTCAAAGCGGGCTGGCGATGGCGATTTTTGTGATCTTTCAAAGCCACTCAGGGGAGCGAGGACTGTCCACACAAGGACGGTAAATGGTATAGTGTCGCCCGGTAATGGTATGTGCGTTCAAACATTTCACTATGGGCAAGCCAAGCGACCCCGGGGCAGATGTTGCAGGTGAGGCTCTAGTGGTAGCCCAAGGATGCACAACTCGGGGGCGAGAGGTCGAAATCGCTGCAGGAGAAGCGTGAAAAGCGTGGACGAGACCAGGGAAACGCGGGCTCCCGGTGCCGGTCGTGGGGCATAGAAAGGGCAGCCCCCGCATCATAGCGAGGCGGCAGCAGAGAGGGACAGCGGCAGCAGATTCCGCAAGCTGTGCCAGCTCCACCGTTCCATTCTCTCCACTGCACTTTCCCCATCGGTCCTAGTCATCCCCGAACGGCGATTGTCCCGCGGCATGAGGCCCAAGGGTCTTATAGTTGGAGCAAGATCCTCGTTGCTCCCCCAAAAATGCAATGGAGACCGCGACGAGAAATGGAGGGACCATGGGCATTTCATCACGCATTTTAGCAAGTGCAGGCCTACCTAAGACCGACCCGACTCGCAGTGTAATCAATGTTCCCGGGGCAACCCCCCCGGCTTCTCCCCCCCACCTTTGCCGACGAGAAAAAGGTCCCAAACTTTCTTGTCAAGACAAGTCCACACACACCCCCCCAACATAAAATAAAAAAAACTACATAAAAACACACACAAAAAATAATAAAAACGCGGACAGGCTGCAGAGGCCGCTGCTGGCCAGAGGCGCGCCGCCTACCGGATTTGGGATTGTTGTTGAGTGAGACAGATCAAAGGAAATCAGCCAAACAACATGAGGTGGAGAGCTAGGTTTGCTGAAGTCTGAAACAATATCCCTTTTGCTTGAAGGATGATTCTCAACATTTCCTTTCCTCTACATCACCACAATCCCCGGTCTTTTGAGTTTCTCAGTCAATTCACTGAAATGATCACAACTTTTCACAGCGATGATGGCACCTGTCTGATGTAATCGGGTTGTGAACATTTTTGTGATCTTTATTTTTTAACTCAGTTATGCCGCACTGTCCCCATGGCGACGGTAAATGGTATAGTGTCGCCGGTAATGGTATACCCAAACATTTCACTATGGGCAGGTGCAAGCTAAGCGGCCCGGGGAGATTGTTCAGGTGAGGAATAGTGGTAAGAAGGATGCAAGGAAGGGGGGAGGTTGAACGGAGAGGCAGAAGCGTGAAAACGTGAAATGGTGGACGAGACAGGAGACGGAAGAGTGATAGTGGGGCATAGAAAGGGAGAACGATAGGAGGGGCCAGAGAGACGGTTTCTTGCAGATTCCGCAAGTTGCCCAGCTACCTGGTTTGGAATTCTCTGTTTCGTTATCATGTGTCCTATATCCCGAAACTGCTTCCTCATTGAGGCCGTAGCGGGAGAGCTGCCGCCTCACAGCGCAAGAGGCATGGGTTCGATCATGACCTACGCCAGTGCTTGTACATACGGGGTTTGTACCTTCTCTCCGTGACCTGCGTGGGTTTTCTCCGAGATCGGGTTCCTCCCACACTCCAAAGACGCATATGTTTATAGATTAATTGGGTTTGTATAAATGTAAAATTGTCCCTAGTGTGTGTCGAATAGTGTCAGTGTGTTGGGATTGCTAGTCTGTGCAGAGTCCATGGGCCGAAGGGCCTGTTTCCGCGATGTATCTCGAAACTAAACTAAATGTAGCTAAATACTGCGCAATAGAGTCTTAACATGTGTGATCAGCAATAGTAAATAATTACACATTGTGAGTTGCGAATGTTTCACGCGAGCCTGATCCTGAAGTAAAATATACTTGCAAGGGTTGCAAATCCGCACATAGCGCACGTATCCGAATCCCGTACTTTCTATGGGTTTATTAATTTGACAACTGATTCAGTGGATATTTCACTGCTTTCTTCAGCTGCTCTCTGAATTGGGAATGTGTCAGGACATAAATGCACGTGTTGGTGCAGGTACTGAGAACTTGCAGCATAAAGGATATTTGTTCTGTGATTATAGTTCGGATCAGAGTAAGAGTTATAACGCTGACGTTTGCGATCCTTCTGTAAACAAGCTGTATTATCCACAATAATAGAAAACTGCCGGTTATACTGAAAAGTAAAACGATCGGTTTCTTGCGGTTTTCCATCTCAGGGTCCTTGCCTTTCTCTCCATTGCTGCAACCCCGGAGCCCACTGCGGACTTTACTGAGCGCTAAAAAACGCCCGGTCGTCAGAGCATTGAGAAGCAAAATTAGGAACATCGGGATGCACGGAGTTAAAATGCGGTCAGTTACATCAAATGCTCCCCAAGCGACGGAAGTATAGAACTCCCACGTGACGACACAAAACCAGGGGACATCATCAATGAACTTGCTTGGTCTGTAGATAAAGTACCAGGGGATTGAGACTAAACAGCTCATCACACTCACTGTCCCGATAACCACACCCGCCGTTCTCTCGGTGCAATATTTCATTTTCAGCTTCTCACAACAAATGGCCACAAACCGCTCAAAGGTGAAGGCGACTGTCAGCCAGACGGAAACATTCGTGGCTGTGGAAAGTAAGACGATGGTGAGACTGCACACTGGAGTAATGTTCAGGAATGAGTGCGGGAAATTATGCTGACCAACCCACCTCAGTGACGGATTAGAGATAAGGACCAGTAGATCGGCCGCTGCCATTCCCACCAGGTAGCGAGTGATACATTTGGAGAGACCACACTTGCCTCTGGACAGGATTACAAACGCCTCCAAGTTAACTGTAAAACAGATAAACGGAAACAGAATATGTACTGATCAGACGTGCAAGTGAAACATGATATCCAGGGAATATGGATCCCCGTCATATTGATCCGCTGATCGAGGCATGAGAGTGGTGAGTCGTGGGAGGGAACAGATCGGGAGATTTAGTGGAGCGCAATTTTATCATAATTTTATCAGTGAGAATTTGGAAAATCACTCACATATGAACGTTCTTCCTCTGCGTCCTCCAAAGACCGAGAACGTCCCAGGGGATAATGAATTTAACAAATCGTCTCAGAATGGGAACAGGTTGCTTCAAATCGGGATCTCTATTCAGATCTTAAACGTTCAGAAAAATGGTTGCGGAAGACTATTTCTTCCCATTGAGTATAGAAGCTGGGATGTAATGTTAAAATTGTACAAGGCATTGGTGAGGCCAATTCTGGAGAATGGTGTACAATTTTGGTCGCCTAGTTATATGAAGGATGTCAACAGAATAGAGAGAGTACAGAGGAGATTTACTAGAATGTTGCCTGGGTTTCAGCAACTAAGGTACAGAGAAAGGTTGAATAGGGCTTTATTCTTTGGAACGCAGAAGGTTAAGGGGGGACTTGATAGAGGTCTTTAAAATGATGAGAGGGATAGAGAGTTGACGTGGATAGGCTTTTCCCACTGAGAGCAGGGAAGATTCAAACAAGAGGACATGACTTGTGAATTAAGGGACAGACGTTTAGGGGTTACATGAGGGGGGACTTCTTTACTCAGAGAGTGGTAGCTGTGTGGAATGAGCTTCTAGTGAAGGTGGTGGAGGCAGTTTTGATTTTATCATTTAATAATAAATTGGATAGTTAATCTGCAAATAAAACATGAGAATATACAGATCAGGGTGCCTACAATGGAAAGAGAAGCAGTTACTGCTTCAAGTCAGGGGCGACCGATCAGAACCGACGGAGTATTTCGGGCTTGAACTCTGAATTTGGGATTGAGGCAATCCTGAACAAGGAGCCCAGATAAACCAAGACAGGGAAAAAAACAAAAGTCAGTTCAAAGTATTCGATATAAAACAGTGCGGGAGAGGTCGGCATTCGCGGGAAAAGGCGAATCGTTTTCGATGCACTAATGTGCTTAAATTGCGGCGTTGATTTCTATTATATCGGAAAAATTATCAATGCACTGTCGCTGTTATTTAAATTCAGCTGACAAACTGTGAAGGAAAACCACTCTGTCGTCAGCAAACTTTGTATTTCATCCAGAGAACTACATAAAGGATACCGATAAACAGACCAGCCGTGTGCACAGTCAATGCTCTCAATCTGGCAGAAGGTTTCCATAAATTTCAATTTTGACTGCATTGTCCCCCCCCCTCTCTAGTTCGTTGTCTGACCATTTATCGTTTGAAGAAAAGTTTCGATCGGAAACGTTGCCTATTTCCTTCCTTCCATAGATGCTGCCTCACCCGCTGAGTTTCTCCAGCAGCTTTGTCTACCTTCGATTTTCCAGTGTCTGCAGTTCCTTCTTAAACATCTCTACCGCACTGTTGTTTTTACACACAGCTTCACTCAAATGACATTGGATTACAACAGGTAACAATCCAAATCAGTTAAAAATATGTTATTTCATCGTGAAGCCTCAGTGATGTCGGGGCACAAATACGGATATCCATGAAATATTCACAACCCTGGATTAGAAGCGAAATCACACGGAGAGGTGACTTGTTCCATGTCGCCTCTCTCGCGGCCTAACACCATGGATTGGTGCGGCCTTTCCCGGCGTCGGGACCGGAGTTTTAGCCGCGGGCGCGGTCTAGACTTTTCATTACGGAGCGGGCTAACCCTTGCCGGGGTCGCCAGAAGGGAGTGCTCCGATCGTTGGCCCGCGGACAGTTACAGCCAGAAGCCGCGGGGATGATGAACTTGATTTGCAATGATTGGCCCATATAATTAGAACCACTGTGCAATGATGATCACGAATAAGATGAAATATCATATAACCATATAACAATTACAGCACGAAACAGGCCATCTCGACCCTTATAGTCCGTGCCGAACACTTATTCTCCCCTAGTCCCATATACCTGCGCTCAGACCATAACCCTCCATTCCTTTCCCGTCCATATAACTATCCAATTTATTTTTAAATTATAAATTCGAACCTGCCTCCACCACCTCCACTGGAAGCTCATTCCACACAGCCACCACTCTCTGAGTAAAGAGGTCCCCCCCCTCATGTTACCCCTAAATCTATGTCCCTTCATTCTCAAGCCATGTCCTCTTGATTGAATCTTCCCTACTCTCAGTGGGAAAAGCTGATCCACATCAACTCTGTCTATCCCTCTCATCATTTTAAAACCTCTATCAAGTCCCCCCTCAACCTTCTGCGCTCCAAAGAATAAAGCCCTAACTTGTTCAACCTTTCTCTGTAACTTAGTTGCTGAAACCCAGGCAACATTCTAGTAAATCTCCTCTGTACTCTCTCTATTTTGTTGACATCCTTCGTATAATTAGGCGACCAAAATTGTACAACATACTCCAGAATTGGCCTCACCAATGCCTTGTACAATTTTAACATTACATCCCAACTTCTATACTCAATGCCCTGATTTATAAAGGCCAGCACACCAAAAGCTTCCTTTTCATATGAAGAAAGACTGGATTGACTCGGTTTGTACTCGCTAGAATTTAGAAGATTGAGGGGGGATCTTATAGAAACTTACAAAATTCTTAAGGGGTTGGACAGGCTAGATGCAGGAAGATTGTTCCTGATGTTGGGGAAGTACAGAACAAGGGGTTACAGTTTAAGGATATGGGGGAAATCTTTTAGGAACGAGATGAGGAAAACATTTTTCACACAGAGAGTGGTGAATCTCTGGAATTCTCTGCCGCAGAATGTAGTTGAGGCCAGTTCATTGGCTATATTTAAGATGTGGCCCTTGTGGCTAAAGGGATCAGGGGGTATGGAGAGGGCAGGAACAGGATACTGAGTTGGATGATCAGCCATGATCATATTGAATGGTGGTGCAGGCTCGAAGGGCCGAATGGCCTACTCCTGCACCTATTTTCTATGTTTCTCTCCCTCCCTCCCACATAACCACTCTAGTTGACTAGCGATACTCAGCATGATTTAAGTTCCGTTTAGTTTAGAGACACAGCGCGTAAACTGGCCCTTCGGCCCATCGAGTCCGTGCCGACCAGCGTTTGCCCATTCACACACTAGTTCTGTTTAATTTCGAGATACAGCGCGTAAACTGGCCCTTCGGCCCATCGAGTCCGTGCCAACCAACGATCGCCCATTCACACACTAGTTTAGTTTCGAGATACAGCACGGAAACAGGCCCTTCGGCCCACTGAGTCCACGCCGACCAGCGATCTCCTTTCACTGACACTATCTTAAACCCACACTTGGGACAATTTACACTTACTTCAAGGCAATTCAACTACATAACTACTTCTTTGGAGTGTGGAAGGAAACCGAAGTTCTCGGAGAAAACCCACGCAGGTCACGGGGAGAGCGTACAAACTCCGTAGACAGCACCCGTGGTCGAGATCGAACCTGGGTCTCTGGCGCTGTAAGGCAACAATTTTATCGCTGGGCGTGTTTCAGATAGGGGCTCTTCTGCAGACTTTGTAGTCCAGGGTAGTTCAGTTCAGTGGAGTTTACTGTCCCGTGTAGCGTCCTGAATTTACGTCGCTTTTGGTGTTATGAAATTTCATTTCTTTTTGCATGCTGAAATTTCGTCACTTCTTGCGTGCTGAATTTTCATCGCTTTTCGCGTCCTGAGGTTCGTCGCTTTTCGAGTGCTGAAATTTCATCGCTTTTAGCATGCTAAATTTTCGGCGCTTTTCACGTGCTGAAATTTCGTCGATTTTTACGTCCTGAATTGACGTCGATTTTCTCGTTCTGAATTTTCATCTTCGGATTTTAAATATTTGTCTCCTTTTCCGTCCTGAATTTTCAACACTTTTTGTGTGCTGAATGTTCCTCATTTTTCACGTAATGAATTTTCGCCGCTTTTCGCATGTTGAATTTCCGTCGCCTTTTGTGTGCTGAAATTTTGGCACTTTTCGTGTGCTGAAATTTCGTCGGTTTTCACCTCCTGTCATTTAGTTGCATTTCACGTCCTGAAGTTTGTCGATTTTCGCGTCCTGAATTACTTCGTGTCCTGAATTACTTCGCCTTTTGCGTCTCTTTTTCCATCCTGAAGTTTTTGTCACTTTTGGCATCCCAAATTTTCGTACCTTTTGGAATCCTGAACTTGCGTACCTTTCTGCGTCCTAAATTTTGGTCCCGTTTTGTATCCTAAATGTTTGTCACGCCCTGGATTTTTGTAGTTTTTCGCGTGCTGGATTTCCGCATACTTTAGGTTTCTCGCTTTTCGTGTGCTGAATTTCCGACTCTTTTCACTTGCTGAATTTTCGTCACTTTTTCTGTACTGAAATTTCGTCGCATATAGCGTGCTGAAATTTCGTCACTTTTCGCGTTCTGAAATTTTTTCCCTTTTTGTGTCCCCTTTTTACGTCACTTTTTGCGTCATGAATTTTACTCCCTTTTCCCATCCTGGATTTTTGAAACCTTATGCGTCCAAAATTGTCCTCCATTTTAACGTCGTGAATTTGCGTACCTTTTCGAATCCTGAATTTTCGTACCTGTCTGCAGGCTGAATTCCGTCATTTTATGCGTCCTAAATTTTCGTCCCGTTTTGCGTCCTAAATGTTTGTCGCGTTTCGCATCATGAATTTTTGTAGCTTTTTACGTCCTGAATTTTTGTCACTTTTCGTGTGCTGAATTTCTGTCGCTGTGACGTGACGTGACGCTGTGACAATTTCTTGTCACGTGCTGAAATTTTAGTACTTTTTGCATTCTGAAATTTTGTAACTTTAGGCTTCCAGTAATTTCGTCGCTTTCCTCGTCTTGAATTCACGTCGGTTTTCACCTCCTGACATTTAGTTGCACGCGAAAGCAACGAAACTTGTGCACACGAAAGTCGACGGAAATTCATAAAACCAATAGCGACATAAATTCAGGACGAGAAAAGCGACAAAATTACAGTACGCCTAAAAGGAGCAGAATTTCAGAACGAAAAAAATGACGAAATTTAAGCACATGACAAAAATGCAGGACAGGAAAAGCGACGAAATTTCAGCACAAGAAAAGCGACGAAATTTCAGCATATAACCATATAACAATTACAGCACGGAAACAGGCCATCTCGGCCCTACAAGTCCGTGCCGAACAACTTTTTTCCCTTAGTCCCACCTGCCTGCACTCATACCATAACCCTCCATTCTCTTCTCATCCATATGCCCATCCAATTTATTTTTATATGATACCAACGAACCTGCCGCCACCATTTCCATTGGAAGCTCATTCCACACCGCTACCACCCTCTGAGTAAAGAGGTTCACCCTCATGTTACCCCTAAACGTCTGTCCCTTAATTCTGAAGTCATGTCCTCTTGTTTGAATCTTCCCTATTCTCAAAGGGAAAAGCTTGTCCACATCAACTCTGTCTATCCCTCTCATCATTTTAAAGACCTCTATCAAGCATGCAAAAAGAAATGAAATTTCATAACGCCAATTGCGACATAAATTCAGGACGAGGTAAGCGACGAAATTACAGGAAGCCTAAAGTGACAAAACTTCAGAAAGCGAAAAGTGATGACATTTCAGCACGTGAAAAGCGACAAAAATTCAGCACAGGAAAAGTGACAAAATTCAGGACGCAAAAAACTACAAAAATTCAGGACGCGAAACGCGACAAACATTTAGGACGCGAAACGGGACGAAAATTCAGGACGTAGAAAATGACGAAAATTCAGGATGCAGACAGGTACGAAAATTCGGGATTCGATAAGGTACGAAAATTCAGGACGCTAAAATGGAGGAAAATTTTGGACGCATAAGATTTCAAAAATCCAGGATGGGAAAAGGGAGTAAAATTGATGACACAAAAAGCGACATAATTCAGGACACAAAAAGGGAAAACATTTCAGGACGCGAAAAGCGACGAAATTTCAGGACGTGAAATATGACCAAACTTCAGCACACGAAAGGCGACAAAGAATTCAGCATGCAAAAAATGACAAAAAGTCAGCATGCAAAAAGTGAAGAAACTTCAGGATGCGAAAAGCGATAAAAATTCATCTTGTGTAAAGCGACGAAAATTCAGTTCATGAAAAGCGACTAAAATCCGCACACGAAAATTGACAAACCTTCAGGACGCGAAAACCGACGAAAATTCAGCACACGAAAAGCGAGGAAAATTCAGTACATGAAAGGTGAAGAAAATTCAGGACGCGAAAGGCGACGAAATTTAAAAACGCCAAACGCGACATAAATTCAGGACGCGATAAGAAGCCAACCTTCAGGATGCATAAAGCGAAGAAATTGCAGGACGCAATAGGCGACAAAATTTCAGCACAAGAAAAGTGACAAAAATTCAGCATGTGTGAAGTATAGTGTTGTACTAGTTGTTCATTGTGTTTTGTGCGGTAATATAGTGTGCCATCTGTATTATATAGATTATAGCATTATAATCTACTTTAAAATACTATATAGAATGACTAAATTATGACACAACATTATAACACATTCTAATATACTCTTCACTAACACGCCATAGTACTCGACAACGACATCACACACTTAAACACTCATTATAATACTTTAACAAATTATAACAAACATTACAATAGACTATATGATACAGTTTAATATTATGACACAATTATAAACATTATAACACTGTAACACGCAATACACTATAACACACTAGAACACGCATAAATATAACTCGCTATGAGACATAATGCACTATAACACATCTAACACATTATAATAATCATTATAATATATGTATATATATACACTACAATGCACAGACAGACAGAATTAGCAGGTTCTAACATATTGCAATATACTATAACGGACATTATAGTTGATCATTGTGTTTTGTGCGGTAATATAGTGTGCTATGTATTATATAGATTATAACATTATAACCAACTATAAAATACTACGCAGTAAATTATGACACTAAAACACATTCTAATATACTCTTCACTAACACACCATAGCACACGACATCGACATGACACACTTTAACACATTATAATAATATACTTTACCAAATATAACACTAGAATACACTATAATACGTTATGATACTTTAACACATTATTACACACAATTATACACATTAATACATTATAACTGTAACACGCAATAACACACTATAATACACTATAACACACTAGAACACGCAAAAGTACACTATAACTCGCTACGATACATAATAATGCACTATCACATAACTATAACATTATAATATACATTATAATAAATAACACAATGCACACAGACAGAACAGCAGGTTGTAACATATCTTAACATAGTATAACGCACTTTAATACATTATAGCACTTAAAATGCAATATAACGCATTATAACACATTTTAACAACTATCTCACTTTAAACACAATATAATACACTATAACATACCATAACGCACTAAAACAACACAATATACATATATAACACCTTTTAACATTTTTATACACTGTAACACCCTGTAATGCACCATAACAATAATAATACACTAATGCATATTATAATACACAATTATGTTTATACTATCACACCATAGTACACAACAACAATGCAACACAAGCTTGACATACTGTAACACACCATATCAATATAATTAGAATAATACAAATATACCTATAACACACTGTAATAAACTATAGCAAACTAACTATAGTTTATATTTTAAACTAGTGTCTTATCGTGTGATAGTTACAGCAGATCCTAGTTAAATGTATTATAGTGTTAGTCTGGTATAGGGTGAAGCATAATTATAGTAGTTGATCATTGTGTTTTGTGCGGTAATATAGTGTGCTATAAGTGTTCTATAGATTATAGCATTATAACCAACATAAAATACTATGCAGTAAATTATGGCACTATAACACATTCTAATATACTCTTCACTAACACGCCATAGCACTCGACAACGACATCACACACTTTAACACATTATAATAATATACTTTACCAAATTATAACATTAGAATACACTATAATACGTTATGATACTATTATGACATTATTACACACAATTATACACATTAATACATTATAACACTGTAACACGCAATAACACACTATAATAATGCACTATAACACAATACATAATAATGCACTATAACACAAACTATAACATTATAATATACATAATAAAAAATAACACAATGCACACAGACAGAACTTAGTATAACGCACTTTAATACATTATACCACTTAAAATGCAATATAACGCATTATAACACATTTTAACAAATGTCACACTTTAAACACAATATATAACATACCATAACGCACTAAAACAACACAATATACATATATAACACCTTTTAACACTTTTATACACTGTAACATCCTGTAATGCACCATAACAATATAATACACTAATGCATATTATAATACACAATTGTGTTTATCCTATCAGACCATAATGCACAACAACAATGCAACACAAGCTTGACATACTGTAACACACCATATCAATATAATTAGAATAATACAAATATACCAATAACACTGTAATAAACTATAGCAAACTAACTATAGTTTATATTTTAAACTGTTACATTGTCTTATAGTGTGATAGTTACAGCAGATTCTAGTTAAATCTATTATAGTGCTAGTCTGGTATAGTGTGAAGTATAGTGTTGTAGTAGTTGTTCATTGTGTTTTGTGCGGTAATATAGTGTATTATATAGATTATTTAGATATAGCATTATAACCTACTTTAAAATACTATATAGAATGACTAAGTTATGACACAACATTATAACACATTCTAATATACTCTTCACTAACACGCCATACTCGACAACGACATCACACACTTAAACACTCATTATAATACACTTTAACAAATTATAACAAACTCATTACAATACACTATAACACGTTATGATACAGTTTAGCATTATCACACTATAAACACTGTAACACGCAATACACTATAACACACTAGAACACGCATAACTATAACTCGCTACGATACATAATGCACTATAACACATAACTATAACACATTATAATATACATTATAATACATAACTACAATGCACAGACAGACAGAATTAGCAGGTTCTAACATATTGCAATATACTATAACGGACTGTTATACATTATACCACTAAAATGCACTATAACGCATTATAACACATTTTAACAACGGTAACACACTTTTATACAATGTTATACCCTGTAATGCACTATAACAATATAATACACTAAGGCATATTATAATATAAGTTTTGTTATACTATCACACCATAACACACAACAACAATTCAACACAAGTTTGATATATTGTAACACACCATATCAATATATTTAGAATAATACAAAAATACCAATAATATACTGTAATAAACTAAAGCAAACTAACTATGGTTTATATTTTAAACTAGTGTGTTACATTGTCTTATAGTGTGATAGTTACAGCAGATCCTAGTTAAATGTATTATAGTGTTATGTATTATACCAATAGGGTGAAGCATAATTGTAGTAGTTGATCATTGTGTTTTGTGCAGTAATATAGTGTGCTATATATAGGATTTTACTTCGGAGTCACGTGAGTGACTACGTGAAGAACCCGCCTCAGCACGCATGCGCGGCATTACGTTTCAGCAGGCAACAGCGGCAGGCGGGAGTTAGGCTGGGAAAAACCAGCATCTGCAGTTCCTTCCCACCCCTCCCGCTACAACCCTGAAAGGAAGCCAGGTAAGTCTTACCTTCAGGTCAACAGCGACTCGCGTCTGTTTGTTGCTCCAGGAGGAGCAAAGCAGCAGAAGAAGCGGCCCCCGTTGGACTCCAGGGAAGGAGTGTTCCCTTCCACGGAAGGGGGAGAGACGCCACCAGGACCGCACACGCTGCGGACCACGGACAGAGAGCTGCGCCGGTACCAGTCCAGACGCAAGCGGCCCCCGTTGGACTCCGGGGAAGGAGTGTTCCGTTCGCGGAAGGGGGGAAAGATGCCACCAGGACCGCACACGCTTCGGTCCACAGACAGGGAGCTGTGCCGGGTTCCAGTCCAAAAAACACGGGAGTCAGGCGCACCCGCTAAAGAATGGACCATCAGGTAAGTCTACTCTGAGGTCGGTTTAACTGGCAAAGGAGAGATCTTTGCTTGTTCCAACAGCCAAGAAGAAAGAACAGAACAAGACTCTCCAAGAAACCTGACCCCAGCTCGGTTCCAGCAGACAGGCGTCTCATCACAGGGGGACAGAGGGCGGTAGGACCGCCAACCCGGCGCTCCGCCATCCCCGACACCGAGCCGAGCCCAGTTCCACTAGCGCCTGAGCAGCGGACTGGATGTCAACAATCCGGCCGGTGGTTCCGATTCGTTGGACGGGGACGTCTCACCGCCCGTTTAGGGCAGAGACAGCCGCCTGAGCCACATGGAACGGCTCGTGGAGCATAAGCTCCAGCGAGACTTGCTTATGGGGAGCAGTTTCGCAGAGGGAGTTCAGGCACTCCCTCCACAGTGCCTCATGCACTGGCCATTGCTTCTTCCTCATATAAGGACAGCTTTGGCGACCAGAGCTGGGCTGGTCAAGAAGAGGGGCACTGGCTGAACAACATCGGGAGTACGCATGAGGTACAGGAACAGGAAGAGCTGCTGGGTGTGGCCGCTATGTGGTTTCACCACGAGCGAAATGGCTTCAGTTTCAACTGATGGCCAGCCTACTACCTGTCTTTTCCAAAAAACCTCTCCAAGACAGGTAGCCATGAGGCGTTGGATTTATCACGCCACCCCTAAATTGCATTTACTCAAAGTGCCCGCCATTATTGGGGGATACATTGAGCAGCGCATTTAACCTAAATGTTTTTTTAAAATGCATTTGATACCTGACGTCGGCTATCATGTCCACCTGCTCATTCCAGAAGGGCAGGGTAGTATGGCAAAACACCCGACCCAAATGTTCAACGGTATACCCCATAACGTCTCTAGTGAAGTCACAAACCTGCCCTCAATCTAAAAAATTAACAGGCTCATGAGAATGCCGACTCACAAGCACAGAACCTGCTACCTGGCATTTACCAAACCAGTCCTAAAAAACTGGACGAAGTGTTCAAACTATTCGGCACAAGAGGGCAGAGTCTGGAATGAGCACCACACAGAATACCAGACAGCAGTACCTCTCCGCGTCCACCAGCGGCGTCTACCCCAAGGTACTGGTGAAAGCTCGGGGCCTGCATGCCAAACCCGTAGGTTTTAGGCCACGGCCCAGAGCAGGCCCCAGGGAAAATGTGCCACCCCCAACAAACATCATCCCTACAAGAATAAGGAACCAGAAACCAAAGAAAACAGCAATAAAGACAGATAAGTATGGTTCCTACCACCACATAAAGGTGAAGGGTTGTACTAACAAGGGGTGGGTGAATCACACCTGGTTAGGAAGCTATCACTTTGGTAGTTATATACAATATCTTGCCACCAATTTAGCAAGCACCCCAAGGGGTCTACCCTCCCGCGATGGTGAATGTCGCACCATCATTGATAAACCACTTGAGTATTCACCAGGTATACCCATTCATGGGATTTGTAACTACTACCATGGGACCAAGATACTTTATGGTAGACATCAACCTTGAAGATGCATACTATTCAGTACCTTCTCATATAAGTTTCGGATACCGCAATTACCTGGATGGAGTAACCATGATGAGCATTGCGGCATTTAAGTCTAAGCTATCCTGTATCAACCAGCCCTGACACTTAAGAAACATCCATCATGGCATGTCTATATATTAACGACACGCAGTGATACAGCGTTAGCTGCATTAGATACTGACTTATTTAGCGGGCATTGCCATATATCCAGATATTACGTGACCATCCACAACTTTGTCATCTGGTATTCATTAAGGTTATCAGTTATGGTAACATTAACCACCAATCAACTACGTGGCAAAGTATTGGGATAGTAGCAGCATTACCAGCTACTGAACATTGTACCTTTCCTATGAGCTGAGATACTAGTGTTCAAAACTATATCCATACCTGTGATATGGGGGCATATGGATTAATCATGGAATTATCGGCAGGAAGGATTATGGTTGTACTCTTCCACCTGTTTTGAGTAACATCTTTTGTGTCCTGATGTGTTACTGAGCTTGTAATACTTAGCGCCTATGCAAATTGACTTAAACGTGTTATATATTAACTTACTTAATTCTAGTGAAGCATTTGCTCAGTAATCCACCAAATTTGCATGTTCATTTATAAGTTAACAACATCACAGTG
Organism: Leucoraja erinaceus; assembly: GCF_028641065.1. NCBI lineage: Eukaryota > Metazoa > Chordata > Chondrichthyes > Rajiformes > Rajidae > Leucoraja > Leucoraja erinaceus. Next base: position 39,977 of record NW_026575364.1, read on the forward strand.
GTGGCATATACCAAACCACTTGGGCAGGGAACATCGATATTAGGTGACAATTTATTAACAATTGGTAACCGTATGTCGTCAAACATATTTGACCATCAGTAACCTCACCTATCAGGTGAGCTAAATACTGTAAACATACATTTAAACCAAAAATATTTGCTGAAATTACTAAGCAATATGGACACCAGATATCGATTCCTTATATCCAATCAAATCACCACGTATTAACTTACGACACATGAAACCAATTTCAAGGCAGCGGCTATGGAGACATTCCCACGTATTGAACGGTGGGGGAAATCTAATCTCTAAATTCTCCTTTCCTTCTACCTCTTCAATAGGTACTACGGCTTCATCAGTCGGGTACTACGCAAATTACAGTGGACCAAGTCCACAGGCATGCTTCCCAGTGATCCTCAATATGGTCATTAAAAGAATTGCAAAATTGGGAAGACCACTGCTGTGTTTGGATCAGCAGCACTATCAACCCAATGACAGCATTCCGTCGCATATCCTAAGGAACATACCTGAGGAGCATCAAGAAATGGGACACTGTTTTTCCAAAATTACACATTCAACTACAACAAAACTGTACTGGAGCTCCTGGCAGGTCTTCACCACAATGAAGGAAATGTTCTGTCAGCCTACTCAACTTGGGTACCACTCACTGGTGATCAAATACAGGAGAGGTATATTCAGTCCATTCCCCAGAAATAGGTACACCCAAATTGGGATGTCAGTGAAACCCTGACGTACCTTAGGGGATGATCACCAGCCAGGTCACTCACCCTTGGAACAGCCTACCCTGAAGATGGACATGCTGGTGGCCTTACATCAACACAAAGAGCCAGTTCTCCCATCTACTGCGATGGGACAACATGGTTATGACACCAGATAGTGTCACATTCCCATTCAAGGGTTGGCCAAACAGAACAGACCAGGAACATCAGGTCCAGTCATGAAATCCGGGCATACCCACCTGAACCACGTTTTATGTGTCATGACCCACTCAGAGATCTACAGCGACACAATAAGGAATACCGAGGGAGAGGAAAAAGCCTTATGGGTCAGCCACAATAAACCTCTTGGTCGGGTGACGAGCTAAACTATCTCTAGTGGCTCAAGCAGGTACTGGGAGTTGCTGGAGAAAATACTGACGTGTATAAGTCTTATTCCACCAGGACGGCTCCCACGTCAGTGACTACGAGAATGGAAGATCCTATGGACCTCATCCTGGCTACAGCAGGTTGGTCCAGGGAGTTTACGTTCCAAACGATTTTTAACAAACCACTGACAGAACCTGTATCGTTTGCAGAAAAATTATCTGCAAAAAATATATAATTTAAGCCCGGGGGAGCAATTGATCTTGTTGTTGTTAATAACACCATTATTGTTTTACAAACAGATTCATGGTTGATTACGATAACATACTTCCTCCCTCGAATGACTTCGGCAGCGAGTGAAGTATGAACTGTTACACGGTTTGAAATCACAGAGCTTTGAAGTCTTCACGTAGTCACTCACGTGACTCCGAAGTAAAATAGTAAGATTAAATGAGAACTTACCAGTTCGAAGTTTGATCTGTATTTTATGAGGAGTTACGATGAGGGATTACGTGCCCTCCGCTCCCACCCTCATTATATAGATCAAACTAGCAAACTGATGTCTCCTTGTCTTACTATGTTTACTTCAAATAACTGTGTCTATCTGTGATTCCACACCGCTGCTTTGAAGTATGCCGCGCATGCGTGCTGAGGCGGGTTCTTCACGTAATCCCTCATCGTAACTTCTCATAAAATACAGATCAAACTTCGAACTGGTAAGTTCTCGTTTAATCTTACTATTATATAGATTATAGCATTATACATTATACATATTATATATAGCACCAACTATAATATACTACGCAGTAAATTATGACACTTATAACACATTCTAATATACTCTTCACTAACACGCCATAGTACATGACAACATCACACACTTTAACATTATAATACATTTACCTAATTATAACAAACTAGAATACACTATAATACGTTATGATACTTTAACACATTATTACACACAATTATACACATTAATACATTATAACTGTAACACGCAATAACACACTATAACACGCAAAAGTACACTATAACTCGCTACGATACATAATAATGCACTATAACATAACTATAACATAATATACATTATAATAAATAACACAATGCACACAGACAGAACAGCAGGTTGTAACATATCTTAACATACTATAACACACTTAAAATGCAATATAACGCATTATAACACATTTTAACAAACACTTTAAACACAGTATACACACTATAATTCCATAACGCACGAAAACATCACAATATAAATATATAACACCTTTTAACACTTTTATACACTGTAACACACTGTAATGCGCCATAACAATAATTACACTAATGCATATTATAATACACAATTATGTTTATTATACTATCACACCATAATACACAACAACAATGCAACACGCGCTTGACATACTGTAACACACTATACCAATACAAAAATACCAATAACGCACTGTAATAAACTATAGCAAACTATAGCTTATATTTTATAGTGTGTTACATTGTCTTATAGTGTGATAATAGCAGATCATTGTAATCATTGTGCGGTAATATAGTGTGCTATATGTATTATATAGATTATAGCATTATAACCTACTTTAAAATACTATATAGAATGACAGTAAATTATGACACATTATAACACATTCTAATATACTCTTCACTACCATGCCATAGTACACGATAACGACATCTTTAACACTCATTATAATAGTTTACCAAATTATAACAATACACTATAACACGTTATGATACAGTTTAGCACATTTATCACAATTATACACATTAATACATTATAACTGTAACACACTATAACACATTAGTACACTATAACTCGTCACGATACATAATAATGCACTATAACACATAATTATAGAAACATAGAAATTAGGTGCAGGAGTAGGCCATTCGGCCCTTCGAGCCTGCACCGCCATTCAATATGATCATGGCTGATCATCCAACTCAGTATCCCGTACCTGCCTTCTCTCCATACCCTCCGATCCCCTTGGCCACAAGGGCCACATCTAACTCCCTCTTAAATATAGCTAATGAACTGGCCTCAACTACCCTCTGTGGCAGAGAGTTCCAGAGATTCACCACTCTCTGTGTGAAAAAAGTTCTCCTCATCTCGGTTTTAAAGGATTTCCCCCTTATCCTTAAGCTGTGACCCTTTGTCCTGGACTTCCCCAACATCGGGAACAATCTTCCTGCATCTAGCCTGTCCAACCCCTTAAGAATTTTGTAAGTTTCTATAAGATCCCCTCTCAATCTCCTAAATTCTAGAGAGTATAAACCAAGTCTATCCAGTCTTTCTTCATAAGACAGTCCTGACATCCCAGGAATCAGTCTGGTGAACCTTCTCTGCACTCCCTCTATGGCAATAATGTCCTTCCTCAGATTTGGAGACCAAAACTGCACACAATACTCCAGGTGTGGTCTCACCAAGACCCTGTACAACTGTAGTAGAACCTCCCTGCTCCTATACTCAAAACCTCTTGCTATGAAAGCCAACATACCATTCACTTTCTTTACTGCCTGCTGCACCTGCATGCCTACCTTCAATGACTGGTGTACCATGACACCCAGGTCTCGCTGCATCTCCCCCTTTCCCAATCGGCCACCATTTAGATAATAGTCTGCTTTCCCGTTTTTGCCACCAAAATGGATAACCTCACATTTATCCACATTATACTGCATCTGCCAAACATTTGCCCACTCACCCAGCCTATCCAAGTCACCTTGCAGTCTCCTAGCATCCTCCTCACAGCTAACACTGACCCCCAGCTTAGTGTCATCCGCAAACTTGGAGATATTGCCTTCAATTCCCTCATCCAGATCATTAATATATATTGTAAATAGCTGGGGTCCCAGTACTGAGCCTTGCGGTACCCCACTAGTCACTGCCTGCCATTGTGAAAAGGACCCGTTTACTCCTACTCTTTGCTTCCTGTTTGCCAGCCAGTTCTCTATCCACATCAATACTGAACCCCCAATGCTGTGTGCTTTAAGTTTGTAACATTATAATATATATTATAATACATAACACTACAATGCACAGAGACAGAATAGCAGGTTCCAACATATTGCAATATACTATAACGCACTTTAATACATTAATCCACTAAAATGCACTTTAACGCCCGCTCCTCGTCTAGCTCGGGAGGAGTTCCGCCTGATGGAGGCGATGGGCATCGTGCGTCTCTCCGACAGCCCATGGACCTCACCGCTCCACATGGTCCCTAAGAAGAACGGGGGCTGGCGCCCGTGTGGGGATTACCGTCGCCTGAATGATGCGACCGTCGCGGGCAGGTATCTGGTCCCGCACATTCAGGACTTCAATGCCCACCTAGCCAGGGCTTCCTCGTGCGAGGGTACAATCAAATTCCGGTCCGCCCCGACGATATCCCGAAGGTGGCCATTATTAAACCATTTCGTGGGGATATGGTGCTCCACCCTGTGCTTGGGGGTGGAGGAGCGGAAGTGGGGTTGAAGAACGCCGCGCAGGCCTTTCAGCGGCTTCTGGACTGCGTGTGCCGCGGATTGGACTTGGTCTTTGTGTACCTGGACGACATTCTGGTGGCCAGTCGCTCGCGACAGGAGCACTGCATCCACCTCTGTCAACTGTGTCAGTGCCTCAGCGATTTCGGTTTGACTATGTTAAGATATGTTACAACCTGCTGTTCTGTCTGTGTGCATTGTGTTATTTATTATAATGTATATTATAATGTTATAGTTATGTGTTATAGTGCATTATTATGTATCGTAGCGTTATAGTGTACTTTTGCGTGTTCTAGTGTGTTATAGTGTATTATAGTGTGTTATTGCGTGTTACAGTGTTATAATGTATTAATGTGTATAATTGTGTGTAATAATGTGTTAAAGTATCATAACGTGTTATAGTGTATTCTAGTGTTATAATTTGGTAAAGTATATTATTATAATGTGTTAAAGTGTGTGATGTCGTTGTCGTGTACTATGGCGTGTTAGTGAAGAGTATATTAGAATGTGTTATAGTGTCATAATTTATTTGCGTAGTATTTATAGCACACTATATTACCGCCAAAACACAATGATCACAATTATGCTTCACCCTATACCAGACTAACATTATAATACATTTAACTAGCATCTGCTGTAACTATCACACTATAAGACAATGTAACACACTAGTTTAAAATATAAACCATAGTAAGTTTGCTATAGTTTATTACAGTGTATTATTGGTATTTTTGTATTATTCTAATTATATTGATATTAGTAGCAAGATGGATTCAACAGTGGCTGAATGGGAGATGCCAGAGAGTAATGGTGGATGGTTGTTTGTCAGGTTGGAGGCCAGTGACGGGTGCCACAGGAATCTGTGTTGGGTCCACTGTTGTTTGTCATGTACATCAATGATCTGGATGATGGTGTGGTAAATTGGATTAGTAAGTATGCAGATGATACTAAGATAGGTGGGGTTGCGGGTAATGAAGTAGAGTTTCAAAGTCTACAGAGAGATTTAGGCCAGTTGGAAGAGTGGGCTGAAAGATGGCAGATGGAGTTTAATGCTGATAAGTGTGAGGTGCTACATCTTGGCAGGACAAATCAAAATAGGACGTACATGGTAAATGGTAGGGAATTGAAGAATGTAGGTGAACAGAGGGATCTGGGAATAACTGTGCCCAGTTCCCTGAAAGTGGAATCTCATGTAGATAGGGTGGTAAAGAAAGCTTTTGGTGTGCTGGCCTTTATAAATCAGAGCATTGAGTATAGAAGTTGGGATGTAATGTTAAAATTGTACAAGGCATTGGTGAGGCCAATTCTGGAGTATGGTGTACAATTTTGGTCGCCTAATTATAGGAAGGACTAGACCAAGTGCAGACCCGTTGGGTCTGTTTCCCCAACAGCGTTTGCGGGGGGGGGGGGGCGTGAGGTGTGAAGAGGGGAGGGAGGAGGAGGAAACGGGATAGATTTGGGAGGGAAAGTAGAGCGCGGTAGGGGGTGAGAGAGGGAAGGGGGTGGGGGGGAGAGAGGGAAGGGGGTGGGGTAGATAGGGGAATGGGGGTGGGAGAGAGAGAGGGATGGGAGAGGGGTGAGGAGAGAGTGGGAGAGAAGTGAAAGAGTGGGGAGGGAGGGAGGGGGGTAGAGGGGGTAGCAGGAGTGGTAGAAGAGGGACGGGGGAGTGGTGGAAGAGGGACAGAGGGGTAGGGGATGGGGGGGGGAGAGAGGGGAAGAGAGAGGGGGGGGGGGGGAGAGGCATGGGGTAAGGGGATAGAAGTGGAAGAGTGGGGAGGGAGGGGTAGGGGGAGTGGTGATAGAGGGACAGAGGGGTAGGGGGAAGGGGGTGGCGGTAGCGAGGGAAGGGGGGTGGGGGAGAGAGAGAGATGGGTGGGAGAGGGAGAGGGGAACATAGAAATTAAGTGCAGGAGTAGGCCATTCGGCCCTTTGAGCCTGCACCACCATTCAATATGATCATCCAACTCAGTATCCTGTACCTGCCTTCTCTCCATACCCCCTGATCCCTTTAGCCACACGGGCCACATCCAACTCTCTCTTAAATATAGCCAATGAACTGGCCTCAACTACCTTCCATGGCACAGAATTCCAGGGATTCACCATTCTCTGTGTGAAAAATGTTTTCCTCATCTCGGTCCTAAAAGATTTCCCCCTTATCCTTAAACTCTGATCCCTTGTTCTGGACTTCCCCAACATCGGGAACAATCTTCCTGCATCTAGCCTGTCCAACCCCTTAAGAATTTTGTACGTTTCTATAAGATCTGCCCTCAATCTTCTAAATTCTAGCGAGTACAAGCCGAGTCTATCTTGTCTTTCTTCATATGAAAGTCCTGACAACCCAGGAATAAGTCTGGTGAACCTTCTCTGTACTCCCTATATGGCAAGAATGTCTTTGACCATTGGACATTGTGACATCACACGATGATACGTTCAGCGGGTGCTGGTGCTCCTGCAAAGGCATATGTAAATGTTCCATTCCGAATGGACATAGGTGAACATTGGGCATTGTGACATCACACGGTGGAACGTTCACCAGGGGCTGATTCTATGGGTGAGATGCCAGTTTTTTTTTTGAAATATTGGGAGGGGGGGGGGAGAAGGATTTGATTAAAAATGTCTACATAAATACGACAAAATGTAATCAGGAGTTTCTATAAGATCCTCCCTCAATCTTCTAAAATCTAGCGAGTACAAGCCGAGTCTATCCAGTCTTTCTTCTGAAAGTCCTGACATCCCAGGAATCAGTCTGGTGAACCTTAACCATATAACCATATAACAATATAACCACATATAGCACCCGCTGAGTTTCTCCAGCTTTTTTGTGTAACCTAACCATATAACAATTACAGCACGGAAACTGGCCATCTCGACCCTTCTAGTCCGTGCCGAACACGTATTCTCCCCTAGTCCCATATACCTGCACTCAGACCATAACCTTCCATTCCTTTCCCGTCCATATAACTATCCAATTTATTTTTAAATTATAAAAACAAACCTGCCTCCACCACCTTCACTGGAAGCTCATTCCACACAGCCACCACTCTCTGAGTAAAGAAGTTCCCCCTCATGTTACCCCTAAACTTCTGTCCCTTAATTCTCAAGTCATGTCCCCTTGTTTGCATCTTCCCTCCTCTCAGTGGGAAAAGCTTATCCACGTCAACTCTGTCTATCCCTCTCATCATTTTAAAGACCTCTATCAAGTCCCCCCTTAACTTTCTGCGCTCCAAAGAATAAAGCCCTAACTTGTTCAACCTTTCTCTGTAACTTAGTTGCTGAAACCCAGGCAACATTCTAGTAAATCTCCTCTGTACTCTCTCTATTTTGTTGACATCCTTCCTATAATTAGGCGACCAAAATTGTACACCATACTCCAGAATTGGCCTCACCAATGCCTTGTACAATTTTAACATTACATCCCAACTTCTATACTCAATGCTCTGATTTATAAAGGCCAGCACACCAAAAGCTTTCTTTACCACCCTATCTACATGAGATTCCACTTTCAGGGAACTGTGCACAGTTATTCCCAGATCCCTCTGTTCACCTACATTCTTCAATTCCCTACCATTTACCATGTAATTCCCTACCATTTACCATGTAAGAGGAGAGAAGTGGGTGAGTGGGGAGGAAGGGGTAGAGAGACTGGTGGAAGAGGGACAGAGTGGTAGGGGAAGGGGGTGGGGTAGAGAGGGAAGGGGGTGGGGGAGAGAGAGATGGGTGGCAGAGGGAGAGGGGTGAGGAGAGGGACACATAGAAACATAGAAATTAAGTGCAGGAGTAGGCCATTCGGCCCTTCGAGTCTGCACCGCCATTCAATATGATCATGGCTGATCATCCAGCTCAGTATCCCGTACCTGCCTTCTCTCCATACCCCCTGATCCCTTTAGCCACAAGGGCCACATCTAACTCCCTCATCTAAGAGAGATGTGGGGGAGGGGGGATGGGGGGGGGGGGGGGGGAGGGATGGGGAGAGGTGTGGGGGGAAGAGAGTCGGGGAGGGAGAGTGGAGGGGAAGGGGGAGAGAAGTGGAAGAGTGGGGAGGGAGGTGGAGAGGGTAGCGGGGAGTGATGGAAGAGGGGACAGAGGGATAGGGGGAAGGGGAGAGAGGGAAGGGGGAGGAGTAGACAGGGAAGGGAAGGGGGGGGGGAGAGAGAGGGATGGGAGAGGGGGTGAGGAGAGGGGGAGGAGAGAGTGGGAGAGAAGTGAAAGTGGGAGAGAAGTGAAAGAGTGGGGAGGGAGGGAGGGGTAGAGGGGTAGCGGGAGTGGTAGAAGAGGGACAGGGAAGTGGTGGAAGAGGGACAGAGGGGTAGGGGAAGGGGTGGGGAGAGAGGGGAAGAGAGATGGGTGGAGGTGGGAGAGGCGTGGGGTAAGGGGGTAGAAGTGCAAGGGTGGGGAGGGAGGGGTAGGGGGAGTGGTGAAAGAGGGACAGAGGGGTAGGGGGAAGGGGGTGGGGTGGCGGTAGCGAGGGAAGGGGGGTGGGGGAGAGAGTGGGATGGATGGGAGAGGGAGGAGGAGAGGGAAACATAGAAATTAAGTGCAGTAGTAGGCCATTCGGCCCTTTGAGCCTGCACCACCATTCAATATGATCATGGCTGATCATCCAACTCAGTAACCTGTACCTGCCTTCTCTCCATACCCCCTGATCCCTTTAGCCACAAGGGCCACATCTAACTACCTCTTAAATCTAGCCAATGAACTGGCCTCAACTACCTTCTGTGGCGGAGAATTCCAGAGATTCACCACTCTCTGTGTGAAACATGTTTTTCTCATCTCTGTCCTAAAGGATTTCCACCTTATCTTTAAACTGTGACCCCTTGTTCTGGATTTCCCCAACATCTGGAACAATCTTCCTGCATCTAGCCTGTCCAACCCCTTAAGAATTTTGTACGTTTCTATAAGATCTGCCCTCAATCTTCTAAATTCTAGCGAGTACAAGCCGAGTCTATCTTGTCTTTCTTCATATGAAAGTCCTGACATCCCAGGAATAAGTCTGGTGAACCTTCTCTGTACTCCCTCTATGGCAAGAATGTCTTTGACCATTGGACATTGTGACATCACACGATGGAATGTTCAGCGGGTGCTGGTGCTCCTGCAAAGGCATATGTAAATGACTCCATTCCGATTGGACATATGTGAACATTGGGCATTGTGACATCACACGATGGAACGTTCACCAGGGGCTGATTCTATGGGTGAGATGCCAGTTTTTTTTTTGAAATATTGGGAGGGGGGAGGGGGGGGGAGAGAAGGATTTGATTAAAAATGTCTACATAAATACGACAAAATGTAATCAGGAGTTTCTATAAGATCCTCCCTCAATCTTCTAAAATCTAGCGAGTACAAGCCGAGTCTATCCAGTCTTTCTTCGTATGAAAGTCCTGACATCCCAGGAATCAGTCTGGTGAACCTTAACCATATAACCATATAACAATTACAGCACGGAAACAGGCCATCTCGACCCTTCTAGTCCGTGCCGAACACGTATTCTCCCCTAGTCCTGCGCTCCCACATACCTGCGCTCAGACCATAACCTTCCATTCCTTTCCCGTCCATATAACTATCCAATTTATTTTTAAATTATAAAAACGAACCTGCCTCCACCACCTTCACTGGAAGCTCATTCCACACAGCTACCACTCTCTGAGTAAAGAAGTTCCCCCTCATGTTACCCCTAAACTTCTGTCCCTTAATTCTCAAGTCATGTCCTCTTGTTTGAATCTTCCCTCCTCTCAGTGGGAAAAGCTTATCCACGTCAACTCTGTCTATACCTCTCATCATTTTAAAGACCTCTATCAAGTCCCCCCTTAACCTTCTGCGCTCCAAAGAATAAAACCCTAACTTGTTCAACCTTTCTCTGTAACTTAGTTGATGAAACCCTGGCAACATTCTAGTAAATCTCCTCTGTACTCTCTCCATTGGTGAACCTTCTCTGTACTCCCTCTATGGCAACAATGCCTTTGAGCATTGGGCACTGTGACATCTGTCTCCCCAACAGCGTTTGCGAACGGCGTTTGCGGGGGGGTGAGAAGAGGGGAGGGAGGAGGAGGAAACGGGATAGATTTGGGAGGGAAAGGAGAGCGGGGTAGGGGGTGAGGGATGGGGAGAGAGCTTTGGGGGGGAGGGGGGATGGGGAGGGAGGGGGGGAGGAGGAAGGGATGGGGAGAGGGGTAAGAGTGGGGAGGGAGGAGGAGAGGGGTAGCGGGAGTGATGGAAGAGGGATAGGGGAAGGGTGTGGGGGGAGAGAGGGAGGGGGTGGGGGGTAGAGAGGGATGGGAGAGGGGGAGAGAGAGGGGGAGGAGGAGAGTGAGAGAGAGAAGTGGAAGAGTGGGGAGGGAGGGAGGGGTAGTGGGGTAGCGAGAGTGGTAGAAGAGGGGCGGGGGAGTGGTGGATGAGGGACAGAGGGGTAGGGGAAGGGGTGGGGGGAGAGAGGGGAAGGGAGGGGAAGAGAGATGGGGGGGGGGGTGGGAGATGCGTGGGGTAGGGGGGGTAGAAGTGGAAGAGTGGGGAGGGATGGGTAGGGGGAGTGGTGAAAGAGGGACAGAGGGGTAGGGAGAAGAGGGTGGTGGTAGAGAGGGAAGGGGGTGGTGGTAGAGAGGGAAGGGGGGTGGGGGAGAGAGAGATGGGTGGCAGAGGCAGAGGGGTGAGGAGAGGGACACATAGAAACATAGAAATTAAGTGCAGGAGTAGGCCATTCGGCCCTTCGAGCCTGCACCGCCATTCAATATGATCATGGCTGATCATCCAACTCAGTATCCCGTTCCTGCCTTCTCTCCATACCCCCTGATCCCTTTAGCCACAAGGGCCACATCTAACTCCCTCTTAAATATAGCCAATGAACTGGCCTCAACTACCTTCTGTGGCAGAGAGTTCCAGACTCACCACTATCTGTGTGAAAAATGTATTCCTCATCTCAGTACTAAAGGATTTCCCCTTTATCCTTAAACTGTGTCCCGCTTGTCCTGGACTTTCCCAACATCTGGAACAATCTTCCTGCATCAGACAAATGCAATTCAGGACTTTTCACTTCACAAGCAAACCAGAATGACAGTTAGTGAAGAATTTGAATAATCGCTGAGCGTTCTCTATGGCAACAATGTATTTGAGCATTGGGCATTATGACATCACACGATGGAACGTTCACCAGGGGCTGGGCTCCTGCAAAGGCATATGTAAATGAATCCAATCCGATTGGCCATCTGTGAGCATTGGGCATTGTGACATCACATGATGGAACATTCACCAGGGGGCTGGGGCTGGGGCTGGGGCTGTTTCTATGGGTGAGAAGCCTGTTTATTTTTGAAGTATTGTGGTGTGGGGGGGGGTGAAGGATTTGATTAAAAAAGTGTACTTAAACACGACAAAATGTAATGAGGAGCGGATACTTAGAAAGAAAAGCGAAATCTCTACCGAAATGGAAAAGAAGTCGGCGATTCTGCATCCGGTTTCG
>NW_026575365.1:2500-51951 GCF_028641065.1 Leucoraja erinaceus
AAAGTTGGGCACACGCCCCCCACACGGTTACCCCGACTCCCACCATGATTTTCAGCGCAGAAATTCCACATTTTGGCGGTTTTTAACCGGTAGGAAAGTACGCGTTTCTAGCGTTAATATCAGATACCCGAAGTGGCGGCTGTCTTCCAGTTGGATTTAGCGGCTCTCAGTGCATCGAGCCCGCTGACCCAGTGACCTTTCGTGCAACCCTCCCCCTATAGGGCACTCCCCTCTCCCCCCCCCCCCCCCCCCCCCCCGTACCGTTCCATCCTCCTCGATGTCCGCCCCATTCTTTGTCCAGCCCACGTCCGGCTCCGGCGCGCCGCTAATGTGGGCCACCAGCTTGACCGTCTGGCCAGCTTTGACCTTCGAGTTCTCCGGCCCCTTCTCTATCTTGCCTGGGACTGTGTGGGGGGGGGAGAGAGTGGGGGGGAGCGGGGGAGCGAGTAGAGAGGAGGGGGGCAGAAGGGAGGGGGGGGAAGAATGTGGACGGGGAGAGAATCGCAGATAAGTTGAACTTTGTTACCAGTTAGAATGTGTCGGAAGGAACTGCAGGTGCAGGTTCACAGGGAGAGACTCAAAATGCTGGAGTAACTCAGCGGGTCTTTAGACTTTAGTGATGCAGCACGGAAACAGGCCCTTCGGCCCACCGAGTCCGTGCCGACCAGCGATCCCCGCACACTAACATTATCCAACACACTCTGGGGATAATTGACAATTTTTACTGAAGCTAGAGGCAGGAAACATGTTCCCGATGTTGGGGGAGTCCAGAACATAGAAACATAGAAACATAGACACTAGGTGCAGGAGTAGAGGCCATTCGGCCCTTCGAGCCTGCACCGCCATTCAATACGATCATGGCTGATCATCCAACTCAGTATCCCGTACCTGCCTTCTCTCCATACCCCCTGATCCCTTTAGCCACAAGGACCACATCTAACTCCCTCTTAAATATAGCCAATGAACTGTGTGGCCTCAACTACCCTCTGTGGCAGAGAATTCCAGAGATTCACCACTCTCTGTGTGAAAAATGTTTTTCTCATCTCGGTCCTAAATGATTTCCCCTTTATCCTTAAACTGTGTGACCCCTTGTCCTGGACTTCCCCAACATCGGGAACAATCCAGGGGCCACAGTTTAAGAATAAGGGGTAAACCAATTAGAACGGAGACGAGGAAACACTTTTTCTCACAGAGAGTGGTGAGTCTGTGGAATTCTCTGCCTCAGAGGGCGGTGGAGGCCGGTTCTCTGGATACTTTCAAGAGAGAGCTAGATAGGACTCTTAAAGATAGCGGAGTCAGGGGATATGGGGAGAAGGCAGGAACGGGGTACTGATTGTGGATGATCAGACATGATCACATTGAATGGCGGTGCTGGCTCGAAGGGCCGAATGGCCTCCTCCTGCACCTATTGTCTGTTGTCTATTGTCTAAAATGCTGGAGTAACTCAGCGGGTCAGGCTGCCTCTCTGGAGAGAAGGAATGGGTGATGTTTCGAGTCAAGAAATGTCGGAAAACGCCACCCATTTCTTCTCTCCACAGATGCTGCCTGACCCGCTGAGTTTAGATTCAGATTCAGATTCAGATTCAATTTTAATTGTCATTGTCAGTGTACAGTACAGAGACAACGAAATGCATTTAGCATCTCCCTGGAAGAGCGACATAGCAAACGATTTGAATAAAAAAATAATAACTGTCCGGGGGGGGGGGGGGTGATTGGCAGTCACCGAGGTACGTTGTTGAGTAGAGTGACAGCCGCCGGGAAGAAGCTGTTCCTCGACCTGCTGGTTCGGCAACGGAGAGACCTGTAGCACCTCCCGGATGGTAGGAGGGTAAACAGTCCATGGTTGGGGTGAGAGCAGTCCTTGGCGATTCTGAGCGCCCTCCGCAGACAGCGCTTGCTTTGGACAGACTCAATGGAGGGGAGCGAGGAACCGGTGATGCGTTGGGCAATTTTCACCACCCTCTGCAATGCCTTCCGGTCGGAGACAGAGCAGTTGCCATTACCATACTGTGATGCAGTTGGTAAGGATGCTCTCGATGGTGCAGCGGTAGAAGTTCACCAGGCTCTGAGGAGACAGATGGACCTTCTTCAGTCTCCTCAGGAAGAAGAGACGCTGATGAGCCTTCATCAGGAGGAAAAGGAGATTGAGGGGGAGGATCTTATAGAAACATACAAAATTCTTAAGGGGTTGGACAGGCTAGATGCAGGAAGATTGTTCCCGATGTTGGGGAAGTCCAGGACTAGGGGTCACACAGTTTAAGGATAAGGGGGAAATCTTTTAGGACCGAGATGAGAAAAACATTTTTTTCCCCACACAGAGAGTGGTGAATCTGTGGAACTCTCTGCCGCAGAAGGTAGTTGAGGCCACACAGTTCATTGGCTATATTTAAGAGGGAGTTAGATGTGGCCCTTGTGGCTAAAGGGATCAGGGGGTATGGAGAGAAGGCAGGTATGGGATACTGAGTTGGATGATCAGCCATGATCATATTGAATGGCGAATGGTGCAGGCTCGAAGGGCCGAATGGCCTCTACTCCTGCACCTATTTCTCTATGTTTCTATTTAGAGGGAGTTAGATGTGGCCCTTGTGGCTAAAGGGATCAGGGGGTATGGAGAGAAGGCAGGTACAGGATACTGAGTTGGATGATCAGCCATGATCATATTGAATGGCGAATGGTGCAGGCTTGAAGGGCTGAATGGCCTCTACTCCTGCACCAATTTTCTATGTTTCTATGTTTCTATGATCAGCCATGATCATATTGAATGGCGAATGGTGCAGGCTTGAAGGGCCGAATGGCCTCTACTCCTGCACCTATTTTCTATGTTTCTATGAAAGCTAGGGCATAGGAAATAGGCAACGTTTCGGGCCGAACCCCTTCGGGATTCGGCCCGAAACGTTGCCTATTTCCTTCACTCCATAGCTACTGCTGCACTACTGAGTTGGATGATCAGCCATGATCATATTGAATGGCGAATGATGCAGGCTCGAAGGGCTGAATGGCCTCTACTCCTGCACCTATTGTCTATGTCTCTATGAGTTACTCCAGCAGTCTGTGTCTGTCTGTCTGTGTTGTGGGCGGGTGGGCAGGGCTGGTTTACCTTCGATGATGATCTTGGCGGAGTCATACGCTTCCCCAAAGGTGTTAGTGATGGAGATGGTGTACTTGCCCAGGTCGGACTGGATCCCGTCTCTCACCACCAGCGCCACCACATCTGGGTCCTCGAACGTGTAGCGGTATTTTGGGCTGTCCTTCAGCTCCTTGCCGTCCTTAAACCAACGGATGAGGGGGTCGGGGAAGGCGCTGACGCGGCAATCCAGCCTGGCCGCGCTGCCCTCGATGAGGACCACGTCCTTCAGGTCCTTCAGGATTCGCGGCGGTCCCTTCTCACGCATCTCCCGGCGAGACCTGCACGCACGGGATCGAGGGCCAGAGCTGTAGATCCTTTAAATAGATCTCTTACAAGCCTGCAAATATGTCCTTCTGCAGTTGTACAGGGCCCTAGTGAGACCACGCCTGGAGTATTGTGTGCAGTTTTGGCCGGTTGGCCTTTATAACTAGAGGAGTTGAGTCTCGGAGCAAAGAGGTCCGTCTGCCGTTGTACAGGGCCCTAGCGAGACCATGCCTGGAGTATTGCGTGCAGTTTTGGCCGGTTGGCCTTTATAACTAGAGGAGTTGAGTCTTGGAGCAAATATGTCCTGCAGTTGTACGGGGCCCTAGTGAGACCACACCTGGAGTATTGTGTGCAGTTTTGGCCGGTTGGCCTTTATAACTAGAGGAGTTGAGTCTCGGAGCAAAGAGGTCCTTCTGCAGTTGTACGGGGCCCTAGCGAGACCACACCTGGAGTATTGTGTGCAGTTTTGGCCGGTTGGCCTTTATAACTAGAGGAGTTGAGTCTCGGAGCAAAGAGGTCCTTCTGCAGTTGTACAGGGCCCTAGTGAGACCACACCTGGAGTATTGTGTGCAGTTTTTGGCCGGTTGGCCTTTATAACAAGAGGAGTTGAGTCTCGGAGCAAAGAGGTCCTTCTGCAGTTGTATAGGGCCATAGTGAGACCACGCCTGGAGCACTATCTAAATGGTGTCAAGTTGGGAAAAGGGGAAGTACAACAGGATCTGGGGGTCCTTGTACATCAGTCTACAAAACCAAGCGTGCAGGTACAGCAGGCAGTGAAGAAAGCCAATTGGCCTTTATAACAAGAGCAGTCGAGTTTAGGAACAAAGAGGTCCACCTGCAGTTGTACAGGGTCATAGTGAGACCACACCTGGAGTATTGCGTGCAGTTTTGGCCGGTTGGCCTTTATAATTAGAGGAGTTGAGTCTAGAAGCAAATAGGTCCTTCTGCAGTTGTACAGGGCCCTAGTGAGACCACACCTGGAGTATTGTGTGCAGTTTTGGCCGGATGGCCTTTATAACAAGAGGAGTTGAGTCTCGGAGCAAATATGTTCTTCTGCAGTTGTACGGGGCCCTAGCGAGACCACACCTGCAGTACTATCTAAATGGTGTCAAGTTGGGAAAAGGGGAAGTACAACAGGATCTGGGGGTCCTTGTACATCAGTCTACGAAACCAAGCGTGCAGGTACAGCAGGCAGTGAAGAAAGCCAATGGCATGTTGGCCTTCATAACAAGAGGAGTCGAGTTTAGGAGCAAAGAGGCCCTTCTGCAGTTGTACAGAGCCCTGGTGAGACCACACCTGGAGTATTGTGTGCAGTTTTGGCTGGTTGGCCTTTATAACTAGAGGAGTTGAGTCTCGGAGAAAAGAGGTCCTTCTGCAGTTGTACGGGGCCCTAGCGAGACCACACCTGGAGTATTGTGTGCAGTTTTGGCCGGTTGGCCTTTATAACTAGAGGAGTTGAGTCTCGGAGCAAAGAGGTCCTTCTGCAGTTGTACAGGGCCCTAGCGAGACCACACCTGGAGTATTGTGTGCAGTTTTGGTCCCCTAATTTGTGGAAGGACATTCTTGCTATTGAGGGAAGTGCAGCGTAGGTTCACCAGGTTAATTCCCGGGATGGCGGGACTGTCATATGCTGAGAGAATGGAGCGGCTGTGGGCTTGTACACTCTGTGGAGTTTAGAAGGATGAGAGGGCATCTCATTGAAACATATATGAGATTATTAAGGGCTTGGACACGCTAGAGGCAGGAAACATGTTCCCGATGTTGGGGGAGTCCAGAACCAGGGGCCACACACAGTTTAAGAATAAGGGGTAAGCCATTTAGAACGGAGACGAGGAAACACTTTTTCTCACAGAGAGTGGTGAGTCTGTGGAATTCTCTGCCTCAGAGGGCGGTGGAGGCCGGTTCTCTGGATATAGGGGGGATGGGGGGGGATGGGGGGGAGGTGCGTACATACCTGTGCCCGCGGTACGATGACTGGATCTTGATGGCCGCATCCTGGACCTTGGGGTCGTTGATGTCGATGGTGCAGCCGGGCGGGGGAGGGGCCGGCTTCTTGGCCGGAGCTGCGGCCGTCTTGGACATCTGTCCGCGGGAGAGACACATGGGGGGGGGGGCACGGGTCAGTCAACGGGGCCACACACGGAGAGAGGGGGGTCAGTCAATGGAGAAAATGGGTGAGAGAGGGAGAGAGGGGGAGTGAGGGGGGGAGGGTGAGGGGGCAAAGAGGGGGGAGAGAGGGAGAGGAGGGGGGGAGAGGGGGGGGGAGAGGGGGAGAGACGGGGGAGAGGGGGAGAGAGGGAGAGACGGAGAGGGAGAGGGGGAGGAGAGAGATGGGGAGAGAGGGGGAGAGATGAGAGAGGGGGAGAGATGGGGAGAGATGGATAGATTGGGAGAGAGGGAGAGAGATAGAGAGAGGGAGAGGGAGAGAGGGGGAGAGAGAGAGGGGAGAGGGGGGGAGGGGGGAGGGGGGGAGAGGGGGAGAGGGGGAAGGCCCTGGAAGGGCCGAATGGCCTACTCCTGTACCTATTGTCTATTGGCAGATACATTTTTTTTTAGATTGTATTGAAAGATACAGCGTGGAAACAGCCCCTTCAGCCCATCGAGTCCACTCCGCCCATCGATCTCCTGTTCACACTAGTTCTATGTTGTAGATAAGAATTGTTCTTAGCATCATGTCCAGCACCGACATTATGGGCCGAAGGGCCTGTTCTTCGGCTGCACTGTCCTATGGACCATGTTCATGTGCATTGAAACAGGCCTTTCGGCCCAACACTTCCTTGCTGACATCTTCACCAGCTCTGTGTGTGACAGTCTTGACAAAGATGGTTCCTGACCAGAAACGTCACCTATCCATGTTCTCCACAGATGCTGCCTGACCCGCTGAGTTATGGTGCAGCAGCATCTATGGAGCTAAGGAAATAGGCAACGTTTCGGGCCGAACCTTCTGGAAATAGGCAACGTTTTGGGCCGAAACCCGGAAGGGTTTCGGCCCAAAACGTTGCCTATTTCCTTAGCTCCATAGATGTTGCTGCACCCGCTGAGTTACTCCAGCACTCTGCGAAACGTCACCTATCCATGTTCTCCACAGATGCTGCCTGACCCGCTGAGTTACTCCAGCACTCTGTGCCTATCTATAGTCTCGGCATCACGTTTGGCACAGACATTATGGGCCGGAGTTTGCACGTTCTCCCCGTGACCTGCGTGGGTTTTCTCCGGGCGCTCCGGTTTCCTCCCACACTCCAAAGACGCGCAGGTTTGTCGGTTAATTGGCTTGGTGTAAATGTAAAATTGTCCCCTAGTGTAGGATAGTGTTAGTGTGCGGGGATCGCTGGTCGGCACGGACTCGGTGGGGCCGAAGGGCCTGTTTCCGCGCTGTATCTCTAAACTAAACTAAAGATTCGAAGCAAGGATGTATACAGTTGGTGATATATTGGTGTAAGTTTATTATTGTCCCGTGTACCGAGGTTCAGTGAAAAGCTTCTGTTGCGTGCTAACCAGTCAGCGGAAAGACAATACATGATTACAATCGAGCCGTCCACAGTGTACAGATACAGGATAAAGGGAATAACGTTTAGTGCAAGGTAAAGCCAGCAAAGTCCGATCAAGGATAGTCCGAGGGTCACCAATGAGGTAGATGGGAGGTCAGGACCGCTCTCTGGTTGTTCACTCGTCTCAAAGCAGAGGGGAAGAAGCTGTACCCGAGTCTTTTTTTAGTTTAGTTTAGAGATAGAGAGTGACCAGCGATCCCCGCACGCTAACACTATCCTACACACACACACACACACGCACGCACGCACGCACGCACACACGCACGCACGCACGCACGCGCGCACACACACACACACACACACACACATACACACTCACACACACACACACACACACACACGCACGCACACACACACACACACACACACACACGCGCGCACACACACGCACGCACGCACGCACGCATGCGCGCACCCACACACACGCACGCACACACCCACACACATGCACGCACGCGCACGCACGCACGCACACACACCCACACGCACGCAAACACACGCACACGCACACACGCACACGCGCACACGCACACGCGCACGCACGCACGCACACACACACACACACACACACGCACTCACACACACACACACACACACACTCTCACACACACACACACACACACAAACACACACACACACACACACACACACACACCCGCACACACACACACACACACACGCACACACACACACGCACGCACACACACACACACACACACACAAACACACACACACACACCAACACACACACTGTGGGACAATTTACATTTACACCAAGCTGAGTAACCTACCAACCTGCACATCTTTGGAGTGTGGGAGGAAACTGAAGAAATCCCACGCAGGTCACGGGGAGAACATGCAAACTCCGCACAGAGAGCACCCGTAGTCAGGATGGAACCCGGGTCCCTGGCGCCGTGAGGCAGCAACTCTACCCGCTGCACCACCGTGACCGCCCCTAATCTGGTGGTTTTTGCTGGACGGAGAGGTGGGGGGGGGGGGGGGAAGAAGGAATGACCAGGGACGTGAGTCGGCGTGTGATTATGTCGGCTGCTTTCCAGCGAGGCAGAGATAAGTTTGACTTGGCGACGCACTTAATTACGGTTTAATAACCGGGAAAAAAACTCTTGCTTAAATTCTGGAAAAACGCCCCAAACACCATCAATAAATATGTGGATTTCAAACATGTCTGAAATGCTACACCTGCAAGATATGAGATTCCTTCCAGCAGGCAAACCAGACTATTTCCAAAAGGCTTGGTCTGTGTTAATCGACTTACTACAACTATAGTCTCTAGTAAACTCTCTAGAATTTAGGAGATTGAGAGGGGATCTTATAGAAACAGTGAAGAAAGCCAATGGCATGTTGGCCTTTATAACAAGAGGAATCGAATATAGTGCAGTTGTACAGGGTCTTGGTGAGACCACACCTGGAGTATTGCGTACAGTTTTTGGTCTCCAAATCTGAGGAATCCCATTATTGCCATAGAGGGAGTGCAGAGAAGGTTCACCAGACTGATTCCTGGGATGTCAGGACTGTCTTATGAAGAAAGACTGGATAGACTTTGGTTTAGGAGATTGAGAGGGGATCTTATAGAAACTTACAAAATTCCTTAAGGGGTTGGACAGGCTAGATGCAGGAAGATTGTTCCCGATGTTGGGGAAGTCCAGGACAAGGGGTCACAGCTTAAGGATAAAGGGGAAATCCTTTAAAAACGAGATGAGAAGAACTTTTTTCACACAGAGAGTGGTGAATCTCTGGAACTCTCTGCCACAGAGGGTAGTCGAGGCCAGTTCATTGGCTATATTTAAGAGGGAGTTAGATGTGGCCCTTCTGGCTAAGGGGATCAGGGGGTATGGAGAGAAGGCAGGTACGGGATACTGAGTTGGATGATCAGCCATGATCATATTGAATGGCGGTGCAGGCTCGAAGGGCCGAATGGCCTACTCCTGCACTTATTGTCACAGAGATACAGTGTGGAAACATGCCCTTCGGCCCAACTTGCCCACACCGGCCAACATGTCCCATCTACACTAGCCCCGCATTTGGTCCATATCCCTCCAAACCCGTCCTATCCATGTACCTGTCTAACTGTTTCTTAAACGTTGGGATAATCCCAGCCTCAACTACCTCCTCCGGCAGCTCGTTCCATACACCCACCACCCTCCCTCTGTGTGGAAAAGTTACCCCTCAGATTCCTATTAAATCTTTTCCCCCTTCACCTTGAACCTGTGTCCTCTGGTCCTCGATTCCCCTACTCTGGGCAAGAGACTCTGTGCGTCTACCTGATCTATTCCTCTCATGATTTTGTACACCTCTATAAGATCACCCCTCATCCTCCTGCGCTCCAAGGAATAGAGACCCAGCCCTGCTCAACCTCTCCCTGTAGCTCACACCCTCTAGTCCTGGCATCTGAAGAAGGGCCTCGACCCGAAACGTCACCCACTCCTTCTCTCTGGAGATGCTGCCTGTCCCGCTGAGTTACTCCAGCACATTAGAAATAAAGAAACATAGACAATAGGTGCAGGAGGAGGCCATTCGGCCCTTCGAGCCAGCACCGCCATTCATTGTGATCATGGCTGATCGTCACCCAATCAATAACCCGTGCCTGCCTTCTCCCCATATCCCTTGACTCCACTAGCCCCTAGAGCTCTATCTAACTCTCTCTTAAATCCATCCAGTGACTTGGCCTCCACTGCCCTCTGTGGCAGGGAATTCCACAAATTCACAACTCTCTGGGTGAAAAAGGTTTTTCTCACCTCACCTCACATTGTGTCTGCACCCTGGTCAGGTTGGGCCGAAGGGTCTGTCCCTACTAGCCCCTGGGGGGGGATGGGAGGTTACTCACCCTGAGGGTAACGCTGGCTTCTGTCGGGGACTCGAGACCCACGGGCTCCTCGCCTTGGATGGAGAGTGGGCTGGGGCGGGACGGGACAGGCGGCTATATAATGCAGCTCCCCCGGGGGTGAGAGAGGGGTTGTGGGGGGACACACATTCCTGGCGAGCTGAAGCAGCAGCTGAAGCGGGTCCCGGTCCCCGGCGGGAGATGATGCCCCGTCTGCCCGACCTTATATAGAGACGCCCGGGGCAATCCCGCGGGTCCCACCGCTAAATGTGGAGCGGCCGCTGGTGCTGGGTCAGCGCTTTAGAGGGGAGTGGAGGGGAAGAGAGGGGAGGGGAAGGGAGGGGAGGGGGAGGGGAGGGTAAGAGAGGGGAGGGGGAGTGGCGGGAGGGGGGAGAGCGGGAGGGGAGGGGAGGGTAAGAGAGGGGGGGGGAAGAGAGGAGAGGGGGAGAGAGGGGAGGGGAGGGGAAGAGAGGGGAAGGGAGAAGAGGGAAGGGGAGAGGGGAAGAGAGGGGAGGGGAAGAGGAGAGGAGGGGAGGGGAGAGGGGAGGGGAGGGGAGGAGAGGGGGAGGGGAGAAGAGGGGGAGAGAGGGAGGAGAGGGGAGGGGAAGAGAGGGGAGGGGAGGGGAGGGGGGAGAGAGGGAGGAAGAGGGGAGGGGGAGAGAGAGGGGAGGGGAGGGGAGGGGAAGGGAGGAGAGGGGAGGGGAGGGAGGGGAAGAGAGGGGAGGGGAGGGGAAGAGAGGGGAGGGGAAGAGAGGGGAGGGGAGGGACGGTACACTGACAATGACAATTAAAATTGAATCTGAATCTGTGAGGGGAAGAGAGGGGAGGGGAGGGGAGGAGAGGAGTGGAGAGGAGAGGAGAGGAAAGGAGAGGGGGAGAGGAGAGGGGAGGAAATGTGAGGAGAGGAGAGGGGAGGGATTGGAGGAGAGGGGTGGAGATGGGAGGAGATGAGGGTGAAAGGAGGGGAGGGGAGGGGAGGGGAGGGGAAGAGAGGGGGGGGGAGGGGAAGGGAGGGGAGGGGAAGAGAGGGGAGGGGGGAAGAGAGGGGAGGGGAGGGGAGAAGGGAGGGGAGGGGAAGAGCGGGGAGGGGAAGAGAGGGGAGGGGAAGAGAGGGGGAGGGGAAGAGGGGAGGGGAGAGGGAGGGAGAGGAGGAGAGGGGAAGGAGAGGGGAGGGGAAGAGAAGGGAGGGGAGGGGAGGGGGAGGGGAGGGGAGAGAGGGGGAGGGGAGGAAGAGGGGAGGTAGGTGGAGGGGAGGGGAAGAGGGGATGAGGGGAGGAGAAGAGGGGAGGGGGAAGAGGGGGGGGGAGGGGGGAGAAGAGGGGTGGGGGGAAGAGGGGGAGGGGAGGAGAGGAGAAGAGAAGAAGTGGGGTGGAGAGGGTAGGGGAGGGAACGAAGAGGAGGGGGGGACAGTGGAGGGGGAAGGGAGGAAAGGGAGAAGGGAGAGGAGAGAGGGGGAGAGGAGAAGGAAGGGAGGGGGAGGAAGAGGAAGGGAGGGGGAGAGGAAGGAAGGGAGGGGGAGGGGGGAGAGGAAGGAAGGGAGGGGGAGGAAGGGAGGGGGAGAGGAGAGGGGGGGGAGGGGAGGGGGAACCCTGCAGCAGAGGCTAGCTGGGGAGGTGAAAGAGTTGCCTATGTTTTAAATTCAGCGTGCTGCTTGTTTTATTGTCAGATTTATATAATAAATATCTATTTTAAAAGCAGAGCATTTGAAGTGTTTGTGTCTGCTTTCACTCATAAAAATAATGGTGAGAAGTAAAACTGTAAATACAGTGCGTTCCTGTCTTGTATGTGTTTAAATTATCTAGATATATGAGAAATGAAATATGAGTTCTAACTGATGACCATGAGGGGCCACTATAAATAACATGGTTATCAGACGTCAATTCGAGTTTAAAAAAACATTAATATCCTTTATTGTGAATGAAAGGCACAAAATTATCATAGGCAAGCATTTTTTGATAGCAGCATTTTTATAAAGATATTTTAATAAACCTCAAAATAAATCTTTTCAACGGCAAACACTCCACATGAACAGAAGCGTCAACGTCGAAGAGAGAATCAACGATGCCCCTGGTCCCTGCTGTAATCCCCTCGTGGTGGTGGTGCCAGTCTGTGCCGTTCCTGTGGAGTGTAGTCTACATTATTAGATGTCAGTGAACCTGCCGCCGGCTGCAGGTTAGCGTATGTCTGTGGTGATGTCATAGATAACCGTCTCTGGAAAATAAAAACCCCCCAAGGTCAATTGCAATGCAAAAACAATAAAGCCTCTAAACCATATAACAATAACAGCACGGAAACAGGCCATCTCGGCCCTTCTGGTCCGTGCCGAACACTTACTCTCCCCTAGTCCCATCTAAGGGGTTGGACAGGCTAGATGCAGGAAGATTGTTCCCGATGTTGGGGAAGTCCAGGACAAGGGGTCACAGCTTAAGGATAAGGGGGAATTCCTCTAAAACCGAGATGAGGAGAACTTTTTTCACACAGAGAGTGGTGAATCTCTGGAACTCTCTGCCACAGAGGGTAGTTGAGGCCACAGTTCATTGGCTATATTTAAGCGGGAGTTAGATGTGGCCCTTGTGGCCAAGGGGATCAGAGGGTATGGAGAGCAGGCAGGTACGGGATACTGAGTTGGATGATCAGCCATGATCATATTGAATGGCGGTGCAGGCTCGAAGGGCCGAATGGCCTACTCCTGCACCTAATTTCTATGTTTCTATGTTTCTACCTGCGCTCAGACCATAACCCTCCATTCCTTTCCCGTCCATATACCTATCCAATTTAGTTTTAAATTATAAAATCGAACCTGCCTCCACCACTTCCACTGGAAGCTCATTCCACACACAGCCACCACTCTCTGAGTAAAGAAGTTCCCCCTCATGTTACCCCTAAACTTTTGTCCCTTAATTCACAAGTCATGTCCCCTTGTTTGAATCTTCCCTACTCTCAGTGGGAAAAGCTGATCCACGTCAACTCTGTATATCCCTCTCATCATTTTCCTCTCAAAAGCTGCGATTAACATAGATTCTGAATTAAAACTGTTTTATGTTTTATGTCTTTGCGTTCAGATCACGGACTATTTTTGAAACATAAACATGATGAATAGGAGGATGAATTTAATCATCTTAACAAGCTGTGATTAACAAATAATCAAAGGGCATTCTTGCTATTGAGGGAGTGCAGCGTAGGTTCACCAGGTTAATTCCCGGGATGGCGGGACTGTCGTATGCTGAGTGAATGGAGCGGCTGGGCTTGTACACTCTGTGGAGGTTTAGAAGGATGAGAGGCTATCTCATTGAAACATATAAGATTGTTAAGGCCTTGGACACGCTAGAGGCAGGAAACATGTTCCCGATGTTGGGGGAGTCCAGAACCAGGGGCCACACACACAGTTTTAAGAATAGTGGAGGGGAAAGCCATTTGAAGGCAGGAACGGGAAGATGATTGGGAACACCACGATCCAATGAATTTCTCACAGAGAGTTGCGGAGTTTGTGGAATTCTCCTAATGTGCAGAGGGGGCGGTGGAGGGCCCCCATTAGCAGGTTCTCGGATACTTTCAAGAGAGAGCATAGATAAGGGAACTCCTAAAGATAGTCACTGGAGTCAGGGGATAGCACGGGGGGGTAGGATACATGTTATACGAATTGAGAGGGCGGGGTACTGGTTGGGGACTGATCAGCCACGATCAATTGAATGGAATCGGTGCTGGCTCGAAGGGTTCTGCGAATGGAAGACGAATGCATGGCCTACTCCGGCACCTATTGTCTATTGTCTCCCAATTTGGATTTTTTAATTGTATACCTGGTCAAGCTCAGCCTCCTGCAGGTGTGTCTGTGGTGCGTCCTTTTGCCTGTTCAATTCGCATGAATGCTGTCAAAGGTTACAAGCGGTTTGGATGGATGGTGTCGTGATGAATGAGATAATATAATAATATAATAACTGAGTGCTGCTTTTGAAAAACACAGAATCATATATAAGTGGAACTCAAATAACATTTCATCACTGAGGAGTTCTGTCTCAAAGAATTGCAACCATCAAGGCATCGGTATTATACATTTATACCTCAGCCATAATATGAGAGATGGGAGCTGCTCCATAGGAACATCTGCCTGTGGTCTGCAGCATCTGGTGTTGACGTCCCACTTGTGGCAGCATCAGCTGGATTCAGACTACAACACACATGGAATCATAGTGGAGCAGCTCGTGATTATTTTATCCACAAGAAATTTAATTCACAAGGACAAAGTGGCATGCAGAACCGACAAGACAAATGCAATGACATATTGACCTGTTCGCAGAAGTCCAACACATAGTTTAGAAGGCCTCTGGTGAATGTCAGCATGCGATTATCCGGTGTACAAGTGATCAGGGAGCCAATGAAACTGGTCAAGCTCTTCACATAGTCCTCCTGCGGTGATTTGGTCTTGGGGTCTTCATGAAATGCTCTGGTTGCGTCTTTTGCCTGTTCAATGAGCTGAAACACAAATGACCATGTCAAAGGTACAATGATGGATGGATGGATGGATGCGTTGATGAATGAGAATAATATAATAATAATAACTTTATTTATAAAGCGCTTTTAGACAACATCAGTTACCACAAAGTGCTGTACATGGGAAGTCAACAAAAAGTTATAACAAACTACTAAAACCATTAAGACGACAGGACTATAAAAACAGTAAAAATTAAAAGACATTAAAAGCACCTAAAACAGGAACAAAATAGTCTCAGCCAGTGTGTCGAAAGCAAGGGGAATAAAAAGTGAGTTTTTAGGCGAGGATTTAAAGAATGGACAGTGAAGGGGGCCTGTCTGATCTGCAGCCCCCAATTCAACCGCTTAGGTGTTACAGAGTGCCGGGACAGCAGCCTTCTTGTTAGCCCGAGCAGAAAAGGACTCTATCCCCTCTGAGCTTCCGCTTAGACCTTGGTACCTCAAGGAGCAGCTGATCCGCTGACCTGAGGCACCGGGCAGGAGCATATAGGTGGAGCAGCTCAGAGAGGTAAGGCGGGGCGAGGCCATTCAATGATTTAAAAACAAATAAAAGAATTTTAAAATGAACTCGAAAGTGCACTGGGAGCCAGTGAAGGGAGGCCAAAATTGGCGTAATGTGCTCCCTCTTTCGTAGTTTCGAGTTCCGGTTAAAAGGCGAGCGGCAGCATTTTGGACCAACTGGAGACGAGCCAACGAAGCTCGTGAGACTCCAGTAACGTAAAAGTTCACTTAAAAAGATAGACAAAGTACAAATTCTTAAGACCATACAAAGCTTTAATTTGACATCTGACGTGTGTGGGCCTAGAGACCCAGAGGCAACAGTTTTACCTCCAAATCTCCAGCAGCGCACACACAAAGAAATACCAGAAAACTCGAGTTAATATACGTTCAGCCACCTCTGAATATGGAGTTGTTTTCCACTCTTTGCCAAAAGCCAGTCATCCCAAATGGCATCCCTCTGGACCCCTTTGTTATCTGATTAACCTCTTCAACTTATATTAAAAAAAAACTTCCAAGAGAGCTGTGAACTATTCAAAGGTAGACAAAAATGCTGGAGAAACTCAGCGGGTACACAGCAGCATCTATGGAGCGAAGGAAATAGGCGACGTTTCGGGCCGAAACCCTGAAGGAAATAGGCAACGTTTCGGGCCGAAACCCTGAAGGAAATAGGCAACGTTTCGGGCCGAAACCCTTCTTCAGACTGATGGGGGGGGTGGGTAGAAGAAAGGAAAAAGGAGGAGGTGGAGCCTGAGGCCTGAGGAAGGGGAGGAGACAGCAAGGACTAACAAAATTGGGAGAATTCAATGTTCATGCCCCCAGGATGCAGACTCCCCAAGCGGAATATGAGGTGCTGTTCCTCCAATATTCAAACTATTCAACTTACGTACGAAAAAAAACCTTGTCATGATGATTTTTTTTTCTAATGCATTACAATTGGCTTTGTTACTACAGAAAAGCTTAAAATGTTTGAATTTTTCGAACAGAATGAAAGAATAAAAAGCGAGTGTGAAACCATATAACCATATAACAATTACAGCACGGAAACAGGCCATCTCGGTCCGTGCCGAGCATACAAAAACCAAAACAAGAATATTTATATAGTGTCATAAACAATATCTATAAATAAATGAAATCATGTGTGTCCGAAAAGGAGCAGGATGAAGCCAAAGCTGATTAATTCCCACCCCTTATTCAACTGCTTATAATTATCTTATACACATTTAGTAGCTATATGTACACCAGCAACTGTATGTACACCAAATTATTTACATTTATACACTAATCAAATATTTACAAAGCCATACAAAAAAGAGAGAAATAAAGAAAAAAGAAGAGAAAAAGCCCTCATATACTATACAGTATCTTACTCATATATACAACCCATCACTCTATAGTCACCCTTCCCAATACAATCAGTAGAAACATAGAAAATAGGTGCAGGAGTAGGCCATTCGGCCCTTCGAGCCTGCACCGCCATTCAATATGATCATGGCTGATCATCCAACTCAGTATCCTGTACCTGCCTTCTCTCCATACCCTCTGATGCTCTTAGCCAGAAAGGCCACATCTAACTCCCTCTTAAATATAGCCAATGAACTGTGGCCTCAACGACCTTCTGTGGCAGAGAATTCCACAGATTCACCACTCTCGGTGTGAAAGATGTTTTTCTCATCTCGGTCCTAAAAGATTTCCCCCTTATCCTTAAACTGTGACCCCTTGTTCTGGACTTCCCCAACATCGTGAACAATCTTCCTGCATCTAGCCTGTCCAACCCCTCAAGAATTTTGTACGTTTCTATAAGATCCCCCCCTCAATCTTCTAAATGCTAGCGAGTACAAGCCGAGTCTATCCAGTCATTCATCATATGAAAGTCCTGCCATCCCAGGAATCAGTCTGGTGAACCTTCTCTGTGCTCCCTCTATGGCACGAATGTCTTTCCTCAGACCAAAACTGTATGCAATACTCCAGGTGTGGTCTCACCAAGACCCTGTGCAATTGCAGTAGAACCTCCCTGCTCCTATACTCAAATCCTTTTGCTATGAATGCAAACATACCATTCGCTTTCTTCACTGCCTGCTGCACCTGCATGCCTACTTTTAATGACTGGTGTACCATGACACCCAGGTCTCGTTGCATCTCCCCTTTTCCTAATCGGCCAATTAAAGCCATAATTCCTTATTAAAGGCAAGTGGCCAACAATTATAGTGCTTCCTTTAATTATCATACACGTCCCCACATACCTACGAGTTCCATTTACCCGTGGCATAAAATGTGCAGCATTTTTACACAAGGGACTTACAATCCTGATCAGCTCATTCCGTTCTCCCTCTCTGTCTCCATTAGTGACGTCTGGTGAGGAGGCTCCGCTGTGGTTTTCATGTGCCATCCTCCTCTGGAAGTGCTGCTGACTGGTGGAGGGGGATGTGGAGGACAGGGCTGGCATTAGGAGGCGCGGGGCCCAATTGGGAACAGTGTCGGTCACCCCCAGATTCCCAGCCAAGTTCTGTAGAATCATAGAAATATATAATTATATAAATGAGTCGTATGCAGGCACGTGCCGTGAGTAAATACTCAGGGTAGGCAGTCAGTCGGCTTTCAAAAAAAAAATCTTAAACCACGCACGCGCAGAGTGTTCTCCTCTCCGTAAAAATAAAAAATAAAAATAAAGAAAGTAACAATTCAATTTGCCCAAGGTTCCAAATCTCCTTCATTCTGAATGACTGAATGGGTGAGGGGTGAAGGGTGACGGTAGGTGGGGAGATGGTGGGGAAAAACGGGAGCACACTGGGACAAGTTGAATCAGTTGTCATCTCATTGAATGACAATACTAGTTCAAAGGGACCAATTGAGGGGGAGAGTTCCTTTCACAGCGGGTGGGGAAAGTTGCGGGGAGGGCAGGAGCGTTGAGAAGGAGGGGGTTGGGGATCATGCCAGCGACTCACTCACTCACCGCTGCCGCGGTGCTCCGGGCGCGGAGCCACCGCATGCATTGTGGCCGGGGAGGGAAGTAGCTCGGGTGGTTGGCTGCTGGACCTCAGCGCCGCCTGCCGGCCCGCTCACCTCTGGCAGTGCTCTCTGTCTGAACAGTGAGGGGACCAGCTCAAGAGCAAAGATCATAGAGCAAAGCGAGTCAGTGGGTGATGGATAACATCACAGCGGGGGTGGAGCTTACTCCTGTTTTGAATTTGGAAGAAATAAAATTTGTTTTACAATGTGTCGAGACCACATCAAGACAAACTATTTAATACAAATCACCTTCTTGCAGCTCCTCCTCCTCTCTACTCGCACGATGTGCGGTTTCATGAACGACCACTTGTCGTGAATCCACTGCTGTCTCTTGGTGAACTTTTTCCCAGCAGTCCCAGTTTTTGTCCCCATGATCGTCAGCTTCCCATATATTGTCCGCTGGTTCTTGATCCACTGGCAGAGCTGATCATCTGTACAAAATAACACAAAGCCAGCGTGAATTGTGAAGAGAATGGACGAGGTGCTGCAGACAATCAACAACCACGCACTTAAACGCCATGGAAGCCCCTGGCGGTGTTAATCGCCGGCCCGCCAGCAAGAGAATGGAAGAAGTACAGAAGATAAACAAAGTAGGGAGTTTAAAACAAATGTAACATGTGCTAATTGCCTGCCTTCCCGCATATTTAACGTAGGAGGTATTGGAGACAAGATTTCAACTTCAAACTAACATAAGCTGTGAAGGTAGTCAAAAATGCTGGAGAAAATCAGCGGGTGAGGCAGCATCTATGGAGCGAAGGAAATAGGCAACGTTTCGGGCCGAAACCGTTCTTCAGGCCAAAGATCCTGTAGTGGAGCAACATAGGCCACTCCTTCTAAATGCAATGGGCTGACGTGTAGTACGCAACGGAGCGGAACGTGGGCCTTTTTTTCATCCATTTCAGTAACCGGACCCGACCCGACCCGCAGTGTAATCAACATTGCGGGGGAACAGTTTGTGTTAATAAATTAAAATCCTGAAAATGGGGAGAAGAATTTTACCAAAGAACTTTTATATTTACGAGGATGTTTCCGTAACCGGCTTCCGTCTCCGCGCTAGTATCGTTGCTCCGCTGTGACGGGATCTTTGGTGCGGAGACGGAAGCCGGTTACGGAAATGGGGCCGAAAATTGCCCGTGAATCTGCCCATGACCGTACTACGTCTTTTTTGTCGAGTGGTCTATCTTGCTTCGCTGTAGGGTCTTTGGATGTGAGTGTGGGGGTGGGGGGGGAGAGGGTAGAAGTAAGGAAGATGAGGAGCCAGAGGACTAGTGGGAGAGCTGAGAAAGGGAGGAGACAGTAAGGACTACCTGAAATTAGACTTGTGAATGTTGCCTGCAAGTCTGCAAAAGAATGGTAGAGATACCGAAGATAAACTATTTATGTTTAAGAAGAAACTGCAGATGCTGGAAAATCGAAGGTAGACATTAAATGCTGGAGAAACTCAGCGGGTGAGGCAGCGTCTATGGAGAGAAGGAAATAGGCAACGTTTCGGGTCGAGGCCCTTCTTCAGATAAACTATGAAGATAAAATATGTCGGATCTTTGAAACAAATATATCCTGTGCTAATTGCCTGCCTACCTGCAAGAGAATGGAAGAGGTATTGCAGGAAAAAATGATGAACTTTAAATCTAAAGGAACCTGTGAAAATGTCCTGCAAATGGTGACAAGAGAATGGTAGAGCTACTGAAGTTAACAAATAAGCAGGTACTTACAGGTGCAGTCAGGATATTCCTTCGCCTTTTCCTGGAATAATTTGTTCTTCTTCTCCCTCATCCTGTAATCTTCATGTTCCTTATCGTACAGGATGGTGTTTTGCCGATACCATTCCACCAGTTCTCCTTCCTGCTGCCTGCTGAAGGTAAAAGGCAAAACCTTCCTCCAGTCCTTCCTCACCACCAATGGGGCGTCCGTTTCTGATGCTGTGTCTGACACAGACACGGAAGAAGGGGCTGCGTTGTTGGCTTTAAATGGGCCATTCAAGGATGGGGCGGTGGTGGGGACGTGACCTCCCTCCCTGGTCTCATCCTCCAGGGCTTCCTCCTCCAGGTCTTCCTCCTCCTGTGGCATCTCCTCCGGCCACTCCTGCCACTCCTCCTCCTGGTTCAGCAACACCTGCATGGCAGGTTTGTGTTGAGGGTTGTGCCTTAACCCTGCACTTCTGCCTTTTCATTGGAGCTATGTCTAAAACAAGTCTGATGCTCTAACAGAAAACTCTCGCAATGACCGCGCCCTGGAATGACAGCGCATCTCGTGCTGCTGTTTACTCACCAAAGGAGCCATTGCAACGAGCAAACGTGATATACAAACAATATCTACGACTACTTTCCCTTGCCTTCGATTACCTACGATAGCATGCCGACCTGCTTCCACTAAACCTACAAGTAAAAAACCAATTGATTTTTTCCACGCCGACCAATTTTTCAGCACGCTAAACAATTCTCCTCGACCGCGACTATCGGGAGGTTGCATGCAGTCGAGGTCACGAACCCTGACCCGTACTGTTGCCACGCAACGCCAACTGGAGTACACGCGATGAACTGCAGGTAAGAATTTACAATTTTTCCCCGGGCAGCGGGTCCGTTAAAAACCGCCGAAATGGTCGATTTTTGCGCTGTAAATAATTATGGGAATCGTGATAAGCGCGAGAGACATTTATCCTACTTCTGAATTCCAACTTTCAAAGGTATTGTCAATTTGCTGAGGTTGATTATGTCCAACTAACAGCTAACAATTATGCCATTCCTTGGCTTGCATCTGAGTAAAATGTAATTCAAAACCCACGTATGGTTTAGCGATTTTTTAAATTATAAATTTAGCTTCAGAAGTGTTTTCTTTTTGTATGTAAAAACCCACTTGAGAACCGTGGGCTATTTTAACATTTTACAGCCAGATTTATCACTTCTGAATCTTTTTAGATACCAAAGGAATCAAGAAAACACACAAATAATGCCTTACTGTTACTGTACCATTCTACTGTGTTTTTCTCCCTTTTTCCTTCCGCCCACAATATTTAATATGTAAAAGAATATGTGATTCTGTTCCATTCTGTTTATAGTTTGTTTGTTTTTTGCACAAAGTGCGCGAGCGTTGCCACTTTTCATTTCACTGCACATCTCGTATGTGTATGTGATGAGTAGACTTGACTTGGCTTGAAATGCAGTGAGCAAATGCGATAATTGCCAATATTTTCAATCTTGACATCTGCACAGCCAATGTTCGGCAACCACTTTAGCCGTTGTTGTCCCCTCAGCTGCCGCTTCTCTCTACCATCATTTCTCCTCACTTTTGGAATTCTAAAGTAGGATAAATGTCTCTCACGGTTACCCCGATTTCTACAATTATTTACAGCAAAAATTGACCATTTCGCCATTTTTTAACGGGTGAGAAAGTCCACGTTTCGTGTAGTAACAGTACGTGCCGGAAGCTGCCATGTCCTCCACATGGATTGAGCTGCTCCGTACGTCATGCCCTTTATCCCGATGACCTTACGTGCAACCCCCCCCATACGCGGGAACTTCTC
Organism: Leucoraja erinaceus; assembly: GCF_028641065.1. Taxonomy (NCBI): domain Eukaryota; kingdom Metazoa; phylum Chordata; class Chondrichthyes; order Rajiformes; family Rajidae; genus Leucoraja; species Leucoraja erinaceus. The sequence goes on from NW_026575365.1 coordinate 23,797, forward strand.
TCGAGCATGAAGGATAGCTACAGTGACCTCCTAGGACCACGTGTCGACCGTGCTGCGAGTTTGCGGCGAGCGCAAACTCTTCCAAACTCGCAAATTAGGTCGCCACAGTGGGACAGGCCCTTTAGCGCGTCTCCTGACCTTCTTCATCACAATTGAGGCAGCAGTGTCCTGTGCATGGCCTGGGCCTGGGCCTGGCTGGCTCAGCACCAGCACCAGCAGCAACAATACCTGTGGCCTTGAGTACCTTAGTCCGGGGTGGGATGTTGGTGTTGGTGCTGTGGACACGATACATCTCCATGGTCTCCTCCAGGCCCTCATCCTCCTCCTCCTCCTCCTCCTCCTCCACCTTGACCTTAATCTCCAGGCCCTCCTCAGTTTTAACCTGCCTGTTGGGTGGGGGTTGGGCCTCGCTCCCGGGCAACACCTTCCATCTTCTTGGGACCATTTTGCGATGCTCACCCTCGTCTGTCTCCGCCGGATCACGTGGGGCCGCAAAACAAATCTGTCCAAAGCTCCGGTGTAAATGTCTTTCCGCTTTAAGGTCCCGACGTCTGCCCCTCTACTGCGTCACGACGTCTGCCCCTCTACTGCGTCACGACGTCTGCCCCCTCTACAGCGTCACGACGTCTGCCCCTCTACAGCGTCACGACGTCTGCCCCTCTACTGCGTCACGACGTCTGCCCCTCTACTGCGTCATGACGTCTGCCCCTCTACTGCGTCACGACGTCTGCCCCTCTACTGCGTCATGACGTCCCTCTCCTCCAGCCATGACGCCTGCCCCTCTACTGCGTCATGACGTCTGCCCCTCTACTGCGTCACGACGTCTGCCCCTCTACAGCGTCACGACGTCTGCCCCTCTCCCTAGCGTCACGACGTCTGCCCCTCTCCAGCGTCACGACGTCTGCCCCTCTCCGGCGTCACGACGTCTGCCCCTCTACAGCGTCACGACGTCTGCCCCTCTCCGGCGTCACGACGTCTGCCCCTCTCCTCCAGCGTCATGACGTCGGCCCCTCCCCAGCGTCGGCGACGTCTGCCCCTCCCCTCCAGCGTCACGACGTCTGCCCCTCTCCTCCAGCGCCATGACGTCGGACCCTCGCCCCCGTCTGGACACCAGCCCCTCCCCTCCAGCGTCATGACGTCTGCCCCTCTACTGCGTCACGGACATCTGCCCCTCCCCTCCAGCGTCACGACGTCTGCCCCTCTACACCAGATCTGCCCCTGGCAGCGGTCATGACAGCGGGTAGGAGTTGGTCTGCCTCACAGCGTCCAGAGTCATGACGCGGGTTTCGATCCCGACTACGGGTGCTGTCTGTATGGAGTTTGCCCCTTCTCTCAGCGTCACGACGTCTGACCCTGCCCCAGCGTGGGTTTTGCCCCAATATCTGCTCCCGCGTCTGCCTCTCCACACTCCAAAGTCGGCCCCTCCCAGGTTTGTAGGTTAATAATTAGTGGCTTATGTTCAGTGCTGAGTGAGTGATGCCTCACTCAGACCCCCCCCCGAATACCGACTACGGGTGCTGTCTGTATGCAGTTTGCCTTCTCTCCCCGTGACCTGCGTCCCCCCCCCCCCCCCCCTGCTTCCTTCCACACTCCAAAGGACGTACAGGTTTGTATTATCCCCCTCCCCATGTTCATCCCGGTGATGCTCTCCCCTACCCCCCCACCCCCACATGATAGAAGTAGATGTGTTTAAGAGTGAACTGCAGATGCTGGAGAATCGAAGGTTACACAGAAAACCTGGAGAAACTCAGCGGGTGCAGCAGCATCTATGGAGCGAAGGAAATAGGCAACGTTTCAGGCCGAAACCCTTCTTCAGAAGAAGTAGATGTTTGATAGAAGTAGATGTTGTGCAAGAAGGGAATCTGGGAATACATTGCATCCATCTAGAATATGACTTCTTACAATGTTAAAATAAAGAACTGTCATTTGAAAAACAAAAGCATTCAAGGGTCTGTGTGTCACAAACACTAACTACAATGTTTTTTTTAAACCTGATTCAATAACTAAAAATACAGTATAAATTAAGGGTCAACAATAATGTTGAAAGTGTGCTGGAGTAGGCCATTCGGTCCTTTGAGCCATGTGTGATCATCCAGAATCAGTACCCCGTTCCTGCCTTCTCCCCATGTACCCTGACTCCGCTATCTTTACGAGCCCTGTCTAGTTCTCTCTTGAATGTATGCAGGGAACTGGTCTTCGGCACCTTCGGAGACAGAGAATTCCACAGACTCACAACTCTCTGTGTGAATCGGCACTTTCATTCTGGAGACCGCGGATTCAGGATGTTCAGGAAGCAAAGAAGTACAACGTAACAACGATGAGCAGGAAGCAAGAGGATTGGGTAATGTTTAAAGAACAACAGAAGATAACCAAAAAGACAATACGGGGAGAAAAGATGAGGTACGAAGGGAAGCTAGCCAAGAATATAAAGCAGGACAGTAAAAGCTTCTTTAGGTATGTGACAAGGAAAAATTTAGTTAAGACCAAAGTTGGACCCTTGAAGACTGAAAAAAGGTGAATTTATTATGGGGAACAAGGAAATGGCAGATGCGTTGAACAGGTACTTTGGATCTGTCTTCACTAAGGGGGGCACAATCTTCCTGATATAGTAGTGGCCAGAGGATCTGGGGTGACAGAGGAACTGAAGGAAATCCACATTAGGCATGAAATGGTGTTGGGTAGACTGATAGGACTGAAGGCTGATAAATCCTCAGGGCCTGATGGTCTGCATCCCAGGGTACTTAAGGAATAGTGGATGCATTGGTGATAATTTTCCAATGTTCTATAGACTCAGGATCAGTTCCTGTGGATTCGAGGGTAGCTAATGTTATCCCACTTTTTAAGAAAGGCGAGAGAGTGAAAACGGGGAATTATAGACCAGTTAGCCTGACATCGGTGGGGAAGATGTTGGAGTCAATTATAGAAGATGAGATAGCCGCACATTTGGATAGCAGTAACAGGATCGGTCCGAGTCAGCATAGATTTATGAAGGGGAAATCATGCTTGACTAATCTTCTGGAATTTTTTGAAGATGTAACTAGGAAAATGGGCAAGGGAGAGCCAGCGGATGTAGTAGAAAAATAGAAAAAAGGTGCAGGAGTAGGCCATTCAGCATTTCGAGCCTGCACCGCCATTCAATATGATCATGGCTGATCATCCAACTCGGTATCCTGTACCTGCCTTCTCTCCATAGTGTACCTGGACTTTCAGAAAGCATTTGATAAGGTCCCACATAGGAGATTAGTGGGCAAAATTAGGGCACATGGTATTGGGGGTAGAGTGCTGACATGGATAGAGAAGTGGTTGGTAGACAGGAAATAAAGAGTAGGGATTAACGGGTCCCTTTCAGAATGGCAGGCAGTGACTAGTGGGGTACCGCAAGGCTCGGTTCTGGGACTGCAGCTATTTACAATATACATCAATGATTTGGATGAAGGGATTCAAAATAACATTAGCAAATTTGCAGATGACACAAAGCTGGGTGAAAGTGTGAACTGTGAGGAGAATGCTATGAGAATGCAGGGCGACTTGGACAGGTTGGGGGAGTGGGCAGATGCATGGCAGTTGAAGTGTAATGCAGATAAATGTGAGATCCACTTTGGTAGCAAAAACAGGAAGGCAAATTACTATCTAAATGGCGTCAAGTGGGAAAAGGGGAGGTACAACGGGATCTGGGGGTCCTTGTACATCAGTCTATGAAAGTAAGCATGCAGGTACAGCAGGCAGTGAAGAAAGCGAATGGCATGTTGGCCTTTATGACGAGAAATCGAATATAGGAGCAAAGATGTCCTTCTGCAGTTGTACAGAGCCATAGTAAGACCACACCTGGAGTATTGTGTGCAGTTTTGGTCCCCTAATTTGAGGAAGGACATTCTTGCTATTGAGGGAGTGCAGCGTTGGTTTACAAGGTTAATTCCCGGGATGGCGGGACTGTCATATGCTGAGAGTATGGAGCAGCTGGGCTTGTACACTCTGGAGTTTAGAAGGAGAGGGGATCTTATTGAAACATATAGGATTGTTAAGGGCTTAGACACGCTAGAGGCAGGAAACATGTTGACGATGTTGGCAGAGTCCAGAACCAAGGGCCACAGTTTAAGAATAAGGGGTAAGCCATTTAGAACGGAGACGAGGAAACACTTTTTCTCATAGAGAATGGTGAGTCTGAATCTGAATCTGAGTGTGGAATTCTCTGCCTCAGAGGGCGGCGGAAGCAGGTTCTCTGGATGCTTTCAAGAGAGCTGATAGCGGAGTCGGGGGATAAGGGGAGAAGGCAGGAACTGATTGGGGATGACCTGCCATGATCACATTAAATGGCGGTGCTGACTAGAAGGGCCAAATGGCCTCCTCCTGCGTCTATTGTCTATTGTTATCGGCCGCAGGCCGGGGCTCTTCTATTGTCCAGTGGAAGGCAAACAAATTAAAATATTTCACAAGCTGTGTGTGACAAAAGAATTTCAAATCCAATTCACCAGAAGTATAACAACGTTAGATAGCTGGTGAACCTGCTGGTGTTTTGGTCCCATTGAGAAAGTTTAAAGATTTAAAATTTACAAAATGGATTCAGCTGTAGATTTAGAATCAATAAAGTGGATGCTTTCACCTTTCTCCTATTACACTAGCAATGCTACAGCACTATAACTAAAAGATGTTTTTTGCCATTCTTACATAACACTAGCGAGATAACAGCACAACGACATGAATGTTTTCCCTTTATGATATAAACATCAGGAGAATGGTTCGTACTCTTTGGCTCGTACTCTTTACTCCATAAGATTAGAATGTGCGTTAATAAGGTAAATAAAAATATCAAATGCTTAATCTGCAGTTAAACAGCTTCTTCAACACAACCATATATGGGCTAACCTTTCGTCTCTCGGAAGAACCTGTCAATCTTAACAGGCAAGATGCTGTGCAAACATAATCAGAATCAGACTTTATTCGCCATGTATGTTTTACAACAGACTGGGACAGGAATTTCACTGGCCAGGTCAGTCAAACAATTAAAAGCAACAGAGTCAAAAACACATTTTAACATGAACATCCACCACAGTGACTCCTTGATGCTAAGTCCGCAAGCAAGGGTTCCACACCGATGTTAAGTCCGCGCCCCGCGGTGGGGCTCACGACAGTCCGAGGCGGCTCCCAGCTCCAGCGATGGTAGGCCGCAGAGCCCGGCGAATGTGATCCGAAAAGTGATCACATCTCCAGGAAGGTATGAACTTGATAAAATGTTTCCCCTGATCCCCCCCCCCCATAAAACAAACTGAAGTACATTAAAACAAACTCTTAACAGACGTTAAAAATAACAAAAGATGAAAAAACGAACACCCGGGTGCCCCTGGTGGTCTAGATGCTCTGTAAGGTAAAGTATTGCTGAATTGCTGATTATCGGGGTATAAATATATCTGATTGAACATTGCTTCTGTGTGTGGGAATAGAGTGAACCTATAGTCTGTAAGAGTTTACAGCCACACCCACCTGGCGAAATAAAGAGTTTAATGCTTTATCACTAATTTTTGTGTTGTTGTCTGTTTGAAGTAAAAACGAACCTGAACACCATCAGTCCCATATGTGGGTGGCCCAAAATAATTACCGGCTGAGAGAAGCTTCGGGCCATGGACAAGGCATCTATGGTGTCGTTATCCCAGAATTGTTCAGGGATAACAATACCCGCTGAGTTTGTACAGCATTTTTGTCTACATTTGATTTTCCAGCATCTGCAGTTCCTTCTTGAACATTCAAGTCAATTTGTAATGTTGCCTCCAGAGTTTCGATTGCTTCCTTGAGGACAAGATTGTCAAATTTGAGGAGTATCACATCCTCTTCCCTGTCCTTTAGTTTTTCCTGAATTTTTCTGTACTGGTGAATTGAAACAGTTTCCCCCTTTCCCTCACTGCCATGAAACTTGAGCAATTGTCTATGTGCTTTTTTAAGTTTCAAAAACTCTGCCTTGGTTTCAGCAAGCTCTCGTGCCAAAGTAGTCCCACGTAATTTGGTTTTGAGTTCCTGAATCTTTCTGTCCTTCAAATCTATTTGGTTTTGCTTTATCTCTAAGGCTTGATTAACTACATGTTTAGGAGTTTTCAACTGTGCCCTAAGTTCACTGATCTTTGTGTGATACTTTTGTGTAAGAACGACCTTGGATCTAGACATGAAGTTTAGTCTTTTCTTCATTTTCTGTTCCCTTAGTGTGAGACTTGATTCAGGTGAGGCAGCAGCTAGATTCAGTGGAGGATGTAGACTATGACTGTCATCGCCCATGTCCTCGGTGTCTTGAAATATGGGCACTTGGATTTCAGCAGATGTCAAGGATTCAGGATCTTGGGCAACAGGCAGTGGAAAGTCATCTAAAGAAATGTGTTGACTGCCTTCTGGAAGTTTAAAAGTTCCATCACAAATTTTCATAAATGTTTCAAGTTCCTTGGGATTGCAGAGTTTTTTAAACTTAAACAAAGTCCTCCGGTTAACAAGACTCCTCACCCTTGAGTTAACAGCACCAAATGAATAGCCTTCTTCATCCGACAAAGAGAAATGTGAACTCAGCCGTCCCTCAGTTTCAGACAGACTTTTACCAAACGAGGTGTACAAGTAAAAGATGTGTCCATTTTTAAGATCCCTCGTAGACTCGGGCATGACAGAGAAATTCACTTCAAGGTAAGCTCTAGCTTTGCCAGGCTGGACATTTGGTTTGGCAATTATGCATTTCTTCTTCTGAGGCACCTGAAAAATGTAAAGAAAAAAACCCACATTAAGTAGAAACAAGTTTCTATTTACAGTTTTAGAAAAAACAAAGTAGAAATTATTTTGATCAGCAAAATGCCCAACACAAGTTCAATATTAAATCAAATACAGGTGCACAACCTTTTATCTGAAGATCCAAATAACGAAAAGCTCCGAAGAGCGGACATTTTTTCAGTCCTTGAAGAAAGGTCCTTGAAGACGTTCATCGAGGGCGGCCCGCAGAGGTGACAGCGGAACCTCCGGTCAGTCCTCGAAGAAAGGGGAACTAAATCCCCATTCATAAAAGAGGTGAGGGTATATTGCGCGGGAGGGTGGCCGGAGACGTCAGGACCAACGGGACACCGACTGCAAGCACGGTGATCCCGGAGACTCACAGCCAGCAGCTACTCTAGCCCAGCCCCGCTCCAACACCAGAGGAACCCGGGTTGCGGATGAGGGGGCGCAGCTCGGGCTGGGGGCGAACTGCCACGTCGCTGTAGTGGCCCATCGGGGAGTGGGTTCCTGTTGGTCCTGACGTCTCCGACCACCCCCCTGGACAGGAGCTGAGACTGGGAACTGTACCACCCTTGCCCCCTCCCTCTGCAACTGCAAACAACCCCACTCTCCTGCTCGCCTGCAAGGGCGGTACAGTTCCCAGTCTCAGCTCCTGTACAGGGGGGTGGCTGAAGACGTCAGGACCACCAGAAGCCGCTCCCCGATGGGCCGCTACGGCGACAAGTGGCAGTTCGCCCACAACCCGAGCTGCGCCACCCTCATCGGGACACCGACCCCCAGGGCCACTGCAAGCACGGAGATCCCAGATCAGCAACTCCAGCTCAGCCCCGCTCCAACTCCAGAGGAACATGTTCCCCGTAGGGGCAGAAGCTGATGGTGTGCAAGGTGCGTCTTGTTCTTGGGTGGCGCAGCTCGGGCTGTGGGCGAACTGCCACTCGTCGCCGTAGCGGCCCATCGGGGAGCGGATTCCTCTGGAGTTGGAGGGACAGGGAGACACAGCGGCTTTTGAGAATGGTGGGCAATCACTTCCAAAGTTCTGCCCACACAGTCAGTACACCTCTCCTATACTTGTCTCCCGCACTAAGATTCTCTCGCAGAGAATGATCCCAGCCTAACCCTCCCTATTCTCTCCTATTCTGCAAGAAAAAACTACATTGAAGACTCAAACTCGCGATCGAGTAACTGCCGGGATCGAGGAGCAAATTCACGATCTTGCGGATATGAGCCGAGCACTCTACCACTGAGCCAGCCGTTAAAATCTACGCTAAAAATCTTCCAATCCGAAAGCCGAAAAATTCCGAATTACGAAAAGTGTCTGGTCCCAAGGCTTTCGGATAAAAGGTTGTGCACCTGTAGTGGGAGGTGCATGAGGGCTGCTCTGCTGTGCACCACATTCCAGTCTGCTCTGTTTGTGCCTAGTTTTAAAACGTTTAAAACGTCGTCTAACCGGTCCCATCTGTAAAGTCTGTAGATAGTATGATATGTGTGCCCTGAAACCTAGGCTTTTGTTTCTGTGGATTATTGGCCTTTGTCTCTCGGCCGAACGCACTATGGGAACTACACTCGCCCCCCCTGCAGGAACTATACATCAGGAGGTGCAACTCCAGAGCTAACCAGATCATGGGGGGCCCCTTCCACCCCTGCAACGGACTGTTCCAGCTGCTACGGTCAGGCAAACGCCTCCGTTGCAATGCTGTGAGAACGGAGAGATTGAGAAGGAGTTTCTTCCCAGAGGCCATTCGGACTGTAAACTCCTATCTCACCAGGGACTAACCTTACCGTGCCAGTCTACTGCTTTTTTTAAAAATTGCTGTTTTTTTCCCCTTTTCCTTCTGCCAACAATATTTAATTTAAAAAAGAATATGTGATTCTGTTCCATTCTGTTTGTACAGGTTCACAACCTTTTATCCGAAAGCCTTGGGACCAAATACCTTTCGGATTTCGGAATTTTTCGGATTTCGGAATGGAAGATTTTTAGCGTAGATTTTAACGTTTTTTAGATAAAATATTACAGGGGGCTCAGTGGTAGAGTGCCCGGCTCGTGGCCGCAAGGTTGCGAGTTTGCGCCTCGATCCCGGCAGTTACTCGGTGAGGGAAGTAACGCTCTCTTGTCACCTTAGAGCGTTTAAACATTAAGTAAAACTTTAAACATAAACTGGCTCAAACTAAGCTAAACACATGAAAAAATACTTACATGCAGTAAAAGCATAAAACAACTATTTTGAGGATCCTGGAGAAATATCAATGTCGTCAACGTTGTTATGGCGACCATCATCTTCGTGCTTCACATCGTTCCCATGGTGACCATCGTTCTCGGGCTTAAAGAATTCCTCCAGTGTCATCTGTCTCATTAACGGAGGTTTCTGCCTAAGCAGTCTCTCTTTGATTGAATAAACTGCCATAATCTCATGGGCACTGATAAATGTATGTTGTTCCATGCCACCAATTAACTGATCACACAGTTTCACCATATCATCTATGGGCATTTTTTCACCTGTGTCCACAATGTCATCATCCTCATCACTACCTGTGCTATCCTCATGCTTATTGTTATCTAACACCATTTCAGCAATTTCTCCATCACTCAAGGAATGCACTACAGGTGCGTCATTGTCAACATTCAGCACTTCTTCGATATCAGCTGACTCTAACGTATTTACATTTCCTGTTGCAACACTTTTGGCATAAGCAATGAGGTTTGATATGATCTTCTTCTCGTCAGTGACACGGAATCCTTCAAAGTCTTCATCTGCCGGCTCATTTTCATCGGACATTGTTGTAGGCCAAAGTTTGTGCCATGCATTTTTTAATGTTGATTTAGTTACATCTTTCCAAGCATTAACAAGTGCATAAATGGCATCCTTAAGAGTGAACTCTTTCAGGAAGTCTTCGATATCTACGCCTCTGTTGACTGCAGCAAGCATGCAGTTCAGAAAAAAGTCTTTATACATTGTCTTCATTGAGCGCAAAATTCCTTGGTCACAAGGCTGTATTAAAGATGTCGCATTGGGTGGAAGATAAATGCCAAAAACATTATTTTTCACAAGAACTTCAGCAGGGGGATGTGCGGAACAGTTGTCTAGGAGCAATATAATCTTGCAGTTTTCTACCAGTCCAGCTTTCCTACAATGAGCTCGTGCAGCTGGTACGAAATGGTTATTGAACCAATTGGTAAACATTTCTCTGGTTACCCATGCATTCTTGTTTGCATAATAATGCACAGGTAGATTTGTTACACCTTTAAAACATCTTGGACGTTGGCTTTTTCCAAGCACTGCCAACTTTAACATGTGTGTGCTTGCAGCATTTACACACCCAAGAACAGTCACCCTGTCCTTAGCGTCCTTGAATCCTGATAGTGCTCTTTCATCAGCCGTTGTTAATGTTTTTCTAGGGACGTAGCGCCAGTGGAGAGCTGTTTCATCAGCATTGTATATTTGTTCCGGACTAAGCTTTTCATCAGATACCATCTTGGCAAATTCACCAATGTAACGTTCAGCTGCATCATAAGCAGCAGAAGCTTTTACTCCACAGATTTTCAGATATTTTATACCATGCCGCTTCTTAAATTTCTGCATCCAACCTTCTGAATATTCACACTTGCCTCCAATGTTCAGTTCTTCATGGTATTTTCTGGCTTGTTTCATTACCATCAAACCAGTCAGTGGCATACGCTCACCTCTTCGTTGTCGAATCCACTCCATCAGCACACGGTCATGATCTTCGTTTTTAGCCCTATGCAGCGTTTTCCTATTTTTCATTAGTTTCTGGTCATCACTGTCACTGTAAAACTTCAACAACTTAAGTTTCTGTTTCTTTAGGTCGTATATGGTGGTAGTTCCCACACCGTAATCTTCAGTAAGACGCCGCACAGATTCACCACGATCAAGCTTCTGCAATAACTCTATTTTCTGTGCTATCGATAATGCCAGATGCTTCCTTTTCTGCTTCTCCCTGTTATCCATAGGGGAATCTGCAGCTCTTTCTGACATTTTCACCGTCTTCAAAGTAAAAAAGAAAAAAAGCAAAAAATAAACAAAATATCCGTGAGCAGCAGAGGCGACGTGCGTTTGGCGGCAAACGCGAGCTTTGGCATGTCAAGTTTGGCGCCAAACGCGAGCTTTGGTGCGCAGACAACATCCTGGAAAAAATGGCGGGTTTTCGGAGCTTTTCGGTTTCCGGAATTTCGGATAAAAGGTTGTGAACCTGTAGTTTGTTTGGTTGTTTGTTTGTTTGTCTTTTTGCACAAAGTCCGCGAGCATTGTTACTTTTCATTTTACTGCACATCTCGTATGTGTATGTGACAAATAAACTTGACTTGAGAAAAGACAATACAGGTGCACAACCTTTTATCCGGAGTTCCGAAAACCGAAAAGCTCCGTAAAACGGACATTTTTCCCAGGATGTCGTCTGCACACCAAAGCTCGCGTTTGGCGCCAAACTTGACCCGAAACAACCCACGGTCAACCCAGGTCTGTACTACTGTAGCGGCTGCCTCCTCCCCGGAGACCAGGGAGACACTTAAACATCTGTAATTCATTGCTTAAATGTTAGTCAGTTAGTTTGGAGGGCTTTTATGTGAAGGGGGGGGGGGGGAAGGGTGTGAAGGGTGAAACTTTAATTCTTAGTCCCCTACCTGGTCGGAGAGGCGGGGAGCGGGCAATGCCTTACCGAGTCGCCGTGCAGTAAGCTCCGGAACGCTGTGGCCGCTGACTCCCAACATCGCGGAGCTGGGGCTGCGGGCGTCCGGCCGCGGGCGGCGCCGATGGTAGCTCCGACCTCGGCAACTCTACCCCTGGCTGCGCGGCGCTCCAAATACAGCGCGGCCCATGGTTGGACGCCCGCAGCCCCAGCTCCGCGATGTTGTGTGTCGGCGGCCACAGCGCTCCGGAGCTTACCGCACAGCGACCCGGTAAGGCATTGCCTGCTCCCCGCAGGTATCCCAGCGCTGCGACGCTGCCGACTTCCAACATCGCGGAGCTGGGGCCGCGGGCGTCCGGCCACGGGTGGCGCTGGATTTGGAGCGCCGCGCAGCCAGGGGTAGAGTTGCCGGGGTCGGAACTCCAACCGGCGCCGCCCACGGCCGGACGCCCGCAGCCCCCAGCTCCGCGATGTTGATAGTCGGCGGCCACAGCGCTCCGGAGCTTACTGCACGGCGACCCGGTAAGGCATTGCCCGCTCCCCGCCTCTCCGACCAGGTAGGGGACTAAGAATTAAAGTTTCCCCCTTCACCCCCCCTCCACCACATAAAATCCCTCCAAACTAACATTTAAGCAATGATTTTACTTCGGAGTCACGTGAGTGACTACGTGAAGAACCCGCTCAGCGCGCAGACGCTGCATTACGCCAGCAGTGCCACAGCGGCAGGCGGGAGTCAGGCGTTCCCGCTACAAGCCTGAAAGAAAGGAACGTTAGGTAGGTACTTACCTTCAGACTAAAATCGTTCTTTGCCTTGTGTTTTTTGCTCCAGGGGGAGCAAAGCAGCAGAGGGAAGCGGCCCCCGTTCGACTCCAGGGAAGGAGCCGACAGTGGAGGGGGGAGAGGCGGCAACGGGACCGCACACGCTGCGGTCCACAGACACGGGTGCTGCGCTGATGCCCAGTCCGCTAAAACAGCTGTCTGACCAACAGCAGCGGACTGGAGGGAAATTAAAAAACCGGCCGGCACCCCTGCAGACTCCCGACAAGGAGACTCGCCGCCCGAGAACCACTGAAATGCCGCCCAAAAACGGCAGACCGCCTCTAATAGCAAGGTCAGGACCAACCTCAGGCTGGAGACAGACACGGAAGATGGGATCAGCACTTCAAATAGGAAACAAGAATGTCTGTTTCCCCAAGCCAGGGGAAGGTCATGGAGCTTAAAAACTCCAGCGAGACTGCCTCAGGAGCAGGGGCAAGTCCGCCAAGGGAGCTAACACTCCCACTCCGGTGCTACAGCACTGGCCATCTCCCTTGTCGAGGGATTGATGGGAACCAGAGCTGGGCTGGTCAAGAAGAGGGGTCACTGGCTGAACAACATCGGGAGTATGCTTGAGGTACAGGGTCAGGAAGAGCTGCTGGGTGTGGCCGCTATGTGGCTTCACCACTAGCGAGATGGCTTTTCAGTCTCAACTGACGGCCAGCTTACTACCTGTTCTTTTCAAAAAAACCTCTCCAAGACAGGTAGTCATGAGGTGTTGGATTTCATCACGCCTCCCCTAAATTGCATTTACTCAAAGTGCCCACCATTATTGGGGGATACATTGAGCATCGCTCTTAAAAAAACCCAAATATTTTAAAATGAATTTGATATCCCTGACGTCGGCTATCATTTTCGCATGCTCTTTCCAGAAGGTCAGGGTAGTATGGCAAAACACCTGACCCTACTGTTCGCAGTGTCCGCAACTTCTCAGGAAGTTATAAAACCTGCCCTCAACTAAAAATTTACAGGACTGTGAGAACGCCGACCTCACAACCACAAATCCTGCTGTCTGGCTAAGTTACCAAACCAAGCCTAAAAAACTGGACGAAGTGTCCAACATATCGGCGTAAGAGGGCAGGGTCTGGAATGAGCACCACACATAAACCAGTCAGCAGTACCTCTAACGCATCCACCAGCAGGGTCTACCTCATAGTACTGGTGAAAGCTCGGGGCCTGCATGCCAATCCCGTAAGCCTTTCAGGCCGGGGCCCAGAGCAGGCCCCATGGAAAATGCACCACCCCCGTCACGTCACACGACGTGCAAGACTCATTGGACCGGGAGGAAACAGAAGAATCCCCATAACCATGGAGGTAGGTGGGTCTGGTTCCTACCAACGTATAGAAAATAGGGGCTTAATACTAACGGGGGGGAGATTACACCTGTTTTTTAAGAAGCACGGGAGTCTATCACGAGTGATCAGTATAAACTCAATGGCTTTAGTGGATACAAAAAACAATTCATACTACAGGAGCACAACCTTTTATTCGAAAGCCTTGGGACCAGACACTTGTCGGATTTCGGACATTTTCGGATTTCCGAATGGAAGATTTTTAGCGTAGATTAGGTAGGTAGCGCGGGCGGCTTGAAAAGTCTGGAGCGGCTGCCTCCTCCCCGGAGACCGGGGAATCATTGTAAATCATTGCATAAATGTTAGTCAGTTAGTTTGGAGGGATTTTATGTGGTGGTGGTGGGGGTGGGTGGGTGAAGGGGGAAACTTTAATTCTTAGTCCCCTACCTGGTCAGCGACTCCCAACATCGCGGAGCTGGGGGCTCCGTCCGGCCGCGGGCGGCGCCGGTTGTAGCTCCTACCCCGGCAACTCTACCCCTGGCTGCGAGGCGCTCCAAATCCAGCGCCGCCCGCCCGCAGCCCCAGCTCCACGAATGTTGGGAGAAGGCGGCCTCAGCGCCCTGGAGCTTACCGCACAGCGACCCGGTAAGGCATTGCCCGCTTCCCGCTGGTATCCCAGCGCTGCGACGCCGCCGACTCCCTACATTGGGCGGCCGTCCCGGCCGCGGGCGGCGCTGGATTTGGAGCGCCTCGCAGCCAGTGGTAGAGTTGCAGGGGTCGGAGCTCCAACCGGCGCCGCCCGCAGCCCCAGCTGAGAGTTGGCGGCCACAGCGCTGCGGAGCTTACTGCACGGCAACTCGGTAAGGCATCGACCGCTCCCCGTCTCTCCGACCAGGAAGGGGACTAAGAATTAAAGTTTACCCCTTCACCCCCCCCCCCCACATAAAAGCCCTCCAAACTAACTGACTAACATTTAAGCAATGATTTACAGATGTTTAAGTGTCTCCACGGTCTCCGGGGAGCAGGCTGCCGCTACAGTAGTACACACCTGGGTTGACCATGGGTCGTTTCGGGTCAAGTTTGACGCCAAACGCGAGCTTTGGTGTGCAGACGACATCCTGGAAAAAATGGCTGGTTTTCGGAGTTTTTCAGTTTCCGGAACACCATTTACCCCATAGGGTATTTTTCCCTCTCCGTTAAGGAAACGAGAGGGACAAGCTGAACTGGTGAGACTAATTATAAAGGGTATCATGGGAAACATGAACCCTTGGAATTCAGATCAAATATTCGTCACTAAACCCAAAAAGATGGTGGATGTCGCATCATCATTGACTTAACTGCGCTAAATATGTTTGTTAAGTATACATTTCAAAATGGAAACGGTGGTTACTGCCAAACGACTAATTTCCAAAGGTTACTTTATGGCAAGCATTGATCTTAAAGATGTTTACTATTTAGTACCATTCAAAGGATCATAGCAGATACCTGAAATTTACCTGGATGGGGCAGCTATGCCGATTAAAACGTTACCCAATGGTTTACATCAGCCCTAGATTATTCACCAAGATACTAAAAACAGCCCTGGCAAAACTAATAAGAAAACCATGGATTTGGCCATGTCAGCTGTTTCAGCTACTAAACCCTGGAGTTTGTTTTAACATCCAGATAAATCAAAGTTGAAGCCATCCACTATCATGGACTTAGACTTCACAATTAATTCAGTCCATATGACTGTAACTTTGCCAAAAGACAAAACGGTTGAATTGGCACAATTATGCCATAATTTAATGGTCAACAAGCAACCAACTATTCAACTAATAGCAAGAATAATTGGGAAAATGGTAGCAGCATTCCTGGCTACACAATTCGGACCATTGCATTATGAAATCTACACAAGTCATCATTATCCTAACAGGTGGTGGATGGACTAACCTAAAGTCATCATCACCTAAAGCCCCGCTCCAACTACCTCCAGAGGAGTTGTATAGGGGCAGAGAAGCTGATGGTGTGTGGCAAAGGTACGTTCTTGTTCTTGGGGTGGTTGGCGCAGCTCGGGCTGTGGGCGCGGAAACTGCCACTTGTCGCCATAGCGGCCCCTCGGGGAGCAGATTTTTTTCCCTCTGGAGTTGGAGGGACAGGAGCAGGGAGGGACCAACAGCGGCTTTTGAGAATGGTGGGGCAAATCACTTCCAAAAGTTCTGCCCACACACGGTCAGTAACACCTCTCCTACACTTGTCTCCCGCACTAAGATTTCTCTCGCAGGAGAAATGGATCCCCAGCCTAACCCCTCCCTATTCTGCAAGAAAAATCTATATTGAAGATTCAAACTCGCGAGATTCGAGTAACTGCCGGGGATCGAGGGCGCAAAAAATTCGCGGACCTTGCGGGATATGAGCCGAGCCCACTCTACCACCCTGAGCCACACTTTCCTTACCCTGAGCCAAAGCCGTTGAAAAAATCTAACGCTAAAATCTTCCAATCCGAAAGCCGAAAAATTCCGAATTACGAAAAGTGTCTGGTCCCAAGGCTTTCAGATAAAAGGTTGTGCACCTGTAGTGGGAGATGCATGAGGGCTGCTCTGCTGTGCACCACATTCCAGTCTGCTCTGTTTGTGCCTAGTTTTAAACCGTTTAAAACGTCGTCTAACCGGTCCCATCTGTAAAGTCTGTACATAGTATGATATGTGTGCCCTGAAACCTAGGCTTTTGTTTCTGTGGATTATTGGCCTTTGTCTCTCGGGGGGCCGAAGCGAAACGCACTATGGGAAACTACACTCGCCCCCCCTGCAGGAAAACTATACATCAGGAGGTGCAAACTCCCAGAGCCCACCAGATCATGGGGGGCCCCTTCCACCCCTGCAATGGACTGTTCCAGCTGCTACGGTCAGGCAAACGCCTCCGTTGCCATGCTGTGAGAACGGAGAGATTGAGAAGGAGTTTCTTCCCAGACGCCATTCGGACTGTAAACTCCTATCTCACCAGGGTCTAACCTTACCGTACCAGTCTACTGCTTTTTTTTTTTAATTGCTGTTTTTTTCCCTTTTTCCCTCCGCCCACAATATTTAATTTAAAAAAGAATATGTGATTCTGTTCCATTCTGTTTGTACAGGTTCACAACCTTTTATCCGAAAGCCTTGGGACCAAACACCTTTCGGATTTCGGTATTTTTCGGATTTCGGAATGGAAGATTTTTAGCGTAGATTTTAACGTTTTTTAGATAAAACAATACAGGGGGCTCAGTGGTAGAGTGCCCGGCTCGTGGCCGCAAGGTTGCGAGTTTGCGCCTCGATCCCGGCAGTTACTCGGTGCTCTCTTGTTACCTTAGCGGGGCTACATGGCCTTAGGTGGCCCAGCTCGGGGGGATTCAAGATTAAAGAATCCCCCGAATAAATAATTTAAAAAAAGATAAAACATTAAGTAAAACTTTAAACATAAACTGGCTCAAACTAAGCTAAACACATGAAAAAATACTTACATGCAGTAAAAGCACAAAACAACTATTTTGAGGATCCTGGAGAAACATCAATGTCGTCAACGTTGTTATGGTGACCATCATCACCGTGCTTCACATCGTTCCCATGGTGACCATCGTTCTTGGGCTTAAAGAATTCCTCCAGTGTCATCTGTCTCATTAACGGAGGTTTCTGCCTAAGCAGTCTCTCTTTGATTGAATAAACTGCCATAATCTCATGGGCACTGATAAATGTATGTTGTTCCATGCCACCAATTAACTGATCACACAGTTTCACCATATCATCTATGGGCATTTTTTCACCTGTGTCCACAATGTCATCATGCCTCACTACCTGTGCTATTCCTCATGCTTATTGTTATCTAACACCATTTCAGCAATTTCTCCATCACTCAAGGAAATGCACAACAGGTGCGTCATTGTCAACATTCAGGGGCAACTTTCTTAATCCTTCAAAGTCTTCATCTGCCGGCTCATTTTCATCGGACATTGTTGTAGGCCAAAGTTTGTGCCATGCATTTTTTAATGTTGATTTAGTGACATCTTTCCAAGCATTAACAAGTGCATAAATGGCATCCTTAAGAGTGAACTCTTTCAGGAAGTCTTCGATATCTACGCCTGTGTTGACTGCAGCAAGCATGCAGTTCAGAAAAAAGTCTTTATACATTGTCTTCATTGAGCGCAAAATTCCTTGGTCACAAGGCTGTATTAAAGATGTCGCATTGGGGTGGAAGATAAATGCAAAAACATTTATTTTTCACAAGAACTTCAGCAGGGGGATGTGCGGAACAGTTGTCTAGGAGCAATATAATCTTGCAGTTTTCTACCAGTCCAGCTTTCCTACAATGAGCTCGTGCAGCTGGTACGAAATGGTTATTGAACCAATTGGTAAACATTTCTCTGGTTACCCATGCATTCTTGTTTGCATAATAATGCACAGGTAGATTTGTTACACCTTTAAAACATCTTGGACGTTGGCTTTTTCCAAGCACTGCCAACTTTAACATGTGTGTGCTTGCAGCATTTACACACCCAAGAACAGTCACCCTGTCCTTAGCGTCCTTGAATCCTGATAGTGCTCTTTCATCAGCCGTTGTTAATGTTTTTCTAGGGACGTAGCGCCAGTAGAGAGCTGTTTCATCAGCATTGTATATTTGCTCCGGACTAAGCTTTTCATCAGATACCATCTTGGCAAATTCACCAATGTAACGTTCAGCTGCATCATAAGCAGCAGAAGCTTTTACTCCACAGATTTTCAGATATTTTATACCATGCCGCTTCTTAAATTTCTGCATCCAACCTTCTGAATATTCACACTTGCCTCCAATGTTCAGTTCTTCATGGTATTTTCTGGCTTGTTTCATTACCATCAAACCAGTCAGTGGCATACGCTCACCTCTTCGTTGTCGAATCCACTCCATCAGCACACGGTCATGATCTTCATTTTTAGCCCTATGCAGCGTTTTCCTATTTTTCATTAGTTTCTGGTCATCACTGTCACTGTAAAACTTCAACAACTTAAGTTTCTGTTTCTTTAGGTCGTGTATGGTGGTAGTTCCCACACCGTAATCTTCAGTAAGCCGCCGCACAGATTCACCACGATCAAGCTTCTGTAATAACTCTATTTTCTGTGCTATCGATAATGCCAGATGCTTCCTTTTCGGCTTCTCCCTGTTATCCATAGGGGAATCTGCAGCTCTTTCTGACATTTTCACCGTCTTCAAAGTTAAAAAAAAAAAGCAAAAATAAACAAAATATCCGTGAGCAGCAGAGGCGACGTGCGTTTGGCGGCAAACGCGAGCTTTGGTGTGCAGACAACATCCTGGAAAAAATTTCGGGGTTTCGGAGCTTTTCGGTTTCCGGAATTTCGGATAAAAGGTTGCAGTTTGTTTGGTTGTTTGTTTGTTTGTCTTTTTGCACAAAGTCAGCGAGCATTGTTACTTTTCATTTTACCGCACATCTCGTATGTGTATGTGACAAATAAACTTGACTTGAGAAAAGACAATACAGGTGCACAACCTTTTATCCGGAGTTCCGAAAACCGAAAAGCTCCGAAAACCGGACATTTTTCCCAGGATGTTGCCTGCACACCAAAGCTCGCGTTTGGCGCCAAACGTGACCCGAAACGACCCACGGTCAACCCAGGTCTGTACTACTGTAGTGGCTGCCTCCTCCCCGGAGACCGGGGAGACACTTAAACATCTGTAAATCATTGCTTAAATGTTAGTAAGTTAGTTTGGAGGGCTTTTATGTGAAGGGGGGGAGGGGGTGAAGGGTGAAACTTTAATTGTTAGTCCCCTACCTGGTCGGAGAGGCGGGGAGCGGGCAATGCCTTACCGAGTCGCCGTGCAGTAAGCTCCGGAGCGCTGTGGCCGCTGACTCCCAACATCGCGGAGCTGGGGCTGCGGGCGTCCGGCCGCGGGCGGGCGGCGCCGGTTGTAGCTCCGACCCCGGGCAACTCTACCCCTGGCTGCGTGGCGCTCCAAATCCAGCGCGGCCCCGCGGCCGGATGCCCGCAGCCCCAGCTCCGCGATGTTGTGTGTCGGCGGCCACAGCGCTCCGGAGTTTACCGCACGGCGACCCGGTAAGGCATTGCTCGCTCCCCGCTGGTATCCCAGCGCTGCGACGGCGCCGACTCCCAACATCGCGGAGCTGGGGCTGCGGGCGTCCGGCCACGGGCGGCGCTGGATTTGGAGCGCCGCGCAGCCAGGGGTAGAGTTGCCGGGGTCGGAGCTCCAACCGGTGCCGCCCACGGCCGGACGCCCGCAGCCCCAGCTCCGCGATGTTGATAGTCGGCGGCCACAGCGCTCCGTAGCTTACCGCACGGCGACCCGGTAAGGCATTGCCCGCTCCCCGCCTCTCCGACCAGGTAGGGGACTAAGAATGTAAGTTTCCCCCTTCACCCCCCCCCCCACCACATAAAAT
This sequence comes from Leucoraja erinaceus, assembly GCF_028641065.1. Taxonomy (NCBI): domain Eukaryota; kingdom Metazoa; phylum Chordata; class Chondrichthyes; order Rajiformes; family Rajidae; genus Leucoraja; species Leucoraja erinaceus. The sequence goes on from NW_026575365.1 coordinate 43,678, forward strand.
CCCTCCAAACTAACCGACTAACATTTAAGCAATGATTTTACTTCGGAGTCACGTGAGTGACTACGTGAAGAACCCGCTCAGCGCGCAGACGCGGCATTACGCCAGCAATGCAACAGCGGCAGGCGGGAGTCAGGCGCTCCCGCTACAAGCCTGAAAGAAAGGAACGTTAGGTAAGTACTTACCTTCAGACTAAAATCGGTCTTTGTCTTGTGTTTTTTGCTCCAGGGGGAGCCAAGCAGCAGAGGGAAGCGGTCCCCGTTCGACTCCAGGGAAGGAGCCGACAGTGGAGGGGAGAGAGGCGGCAACGGGACCGCACACGCTGCGGTCCACAGACACGGGTGCTGCGCTGATGCCCAGTCTGCTAAAACAGCTGTCTGACCAACAGCAGCGGACTGGAGGGAAATTAAAAAACCGGCCGGCACCCCTGCAGACTCCCGACAAGGAGACTCGCCGCCCGAGAACCGCTGAAATGCCGCCCGAAAACGGCAGACCGCCTCTAATAGCAAGGTCAGGACCAACCTCAGGCTGGAGACAGACACGGAAGATGGGATCAGCACTTCAAATAGGAAACAAGAATGTCTGTTGCCCCAAGCCAGGGGAAGGTCATGGAGCTTAAAAACTCCAGCGAGACTGCCTCAGGAGCAGGGGCAAGTCCGCCAAGGGAGCTAACACTCCCACTCCGGTGCTACAGCACTGGCCATCTCCCTTGTCGAGGGATTGATGGGAACCAGAGCTGGGCTGGTCAAGAAGAGGGGTCACTGGCTGAACAACATCGGGAGTATGCTTGAGGTACAGGATCAGGAAGAGCTGCTGGGTGTGGCCGCTATGTGGCTTCACCACTAGCGAGATGGCTTTTCAGTCTCAACTGACGGCCAGCTTACTACCTGTTCTATTCACAAAACCTCTCCAAGACAGGTAGTCGTGAGGTGTTGGATTTCATCACGCCTCCCCTAAATTGCATTTACTCAAAGTGCCCACCATTATTGGGGGATACATTGAGCATCGCTCTTAAAAAAACCCCAAATATTTTAAAATGAATTTGATATCCCTGACGTCGGCTATCATTTTCGCATGCTCTTTCCAGAGGGTCAGGGTAGTATGGCAAAACACCTGACCCTACTGTTCGCAGTGTCCGCAACTTCTCAGGAAGTTATAAAACCTGCCCTCAACTAAAAATTTACAGGACTGTAAGAACGCCGACCTCACAACCACAGATCCTGCTGTCTGGCTAAGTTACCAAACCAAGCCTAAAAAACTGGACGAAGTGTCCAACATATCGGCGTAAGAGGGCAGGGTCTGGAATGAGCACCACACGTAAACCAGTCAGCAGTACCTCTAACGCATCCACCAGCAGGGTCTACCTCATGGTACTGGTGAAAGCTCGGGGCCTGCATGCCAATCCCGTAAGCCTTTCAGGCCGGGGCCCAGAGCAGGTCCCATGGAAAATGCGCCACCCCCGTCACGTCACACGACGTGCAAGACTCGTTGGACCGGGAGGAAACAGAAGAATACCCATAACCATGGAGGTAGGTGGGTCTGGTTCCTACCAACGTATAGAAAATAGGGGCCCAAATAGGGGCTTAATACTAACAGGGGGGAGATTACACCGAGAAGGACGGGAGTCTATCACGAGTGATCAGTATAAACTCAATGGCTTTAGTGGATACAAAAAACAATTCATACTAGTGTAATTGCCACCAGTTCAACATTTACCCCAGAGGGTATTTTTCCCTCTCCGTTAAGGAAACGAGAGGGACAAGCTGAACTGGTGAGACTAATTATAAAGGGTATCATGGGAAACATGAACCCTTGGAATTCAGATCAAATATTCGTCACTAAACCCAAAAAGATGGTGGATGTCGCATCATCATTGACTTAACTGCACTAAATATGTTTGTTAAGTATACATTTCAAAATGGAAACGGTGGTTACTGCCAAACGACTAATTTCCAAAGGTTACTTTATGGCAAGCATTGATCTTAAAGATGTTTACTATTTAGTACCATTCAAAGGATCATAGCAGATACCTGAAATTTACCTGGATGGGGCAGCTATGCCGATTAAAACGTTACCCAATGGTTTACATCAGCCCTAGATTATTCACCAAGATACTAAAAACAGCCCTGGCAAAACTAATAAGAAAACCATGGATTTGGCCATGTCAGCTGTTTCAGCTACTAAACCCTGGAGTTTGTTTTAACATCCAGATAAATCAAAGTTGAAGCCATCCACTATCATGGACTTAGACTTCACAATTAATTCAGTCCATATGACTGTAACTTTGCCAAAAGACAAAACGGTTGAATTGGCACAATTATGCCATAATTTAATGGTCAACAAGCAACAAACTATTCAACTAATAGCAAGAATAATTGGGAAAATGGTAGCAGCATTCCTGGCTACACAATTCGGACCATTGCATTATGAAATCTACAAAGAGCAAAGGTACAGGCATTAAAATATCAGGCAGGTCATTATGATCGGGTCATGTAATTACCCACGGGAACTATATCAAAACAGTTGGCATAGTTTCAGCCCTATCATTATCTAACAGGTGGTAGATGGACTAACCTAAAGTCATCATCACCTAAAGCCCCGCTCCAACTCCAGAGGAACACGCTCCCCGTAGGGGCAGAAGCTGATGGTGTGCAAGGTACGTCTTGTTCTTGGGGTGGCGCAGCTCGGGCTGTGGGCGAACTGCCACTTGTCGCCATAGCGGCCCATCGGGGAGCGGATTCCTCTGGAGTTGGAGGGACAGGGAGACACAGCGGCTTTTGAGAATGGTGGGCAATCACTTCCAAAGTTCTGCCCACACAGTCAGTACACCTCTCCTATACTTGTCTCCCGCACTAAGATTCTCTCGCAGAGAATGATCCCAGCCTAACCCTCCCTATTCTCTCCTATTCTGCAAGAAAAAACTACATTGAAGACTCAAACTCGCGATCGAGTAACTGCCGGGATCGAGGCGCAAATTCGCGACCTTGCGGATATGAGCCGAGCACTCTACCACTGAGCCAGCCGTTAAAATCTACGCTAAAAATCTTCCAATCCGAAAGCCGAAAAATTCCGAATTACGAAAAGTGTCTGGTCCCAAGGCTTTCGGATAAAAGGTTGTGCACCTGTAGTGGGAGGTGCATGAGGGCTGCTCTGCTGTGCACCACATTCCAGTCTGCTCTGTTTGTGCCTAGTTTTAAAACGTTTAAAACGTCGTCTAACCGGTCCCATCTGTAAAGTCTGTACATAGTATGATATGTGTGCCCTGAAACCTAGGCTTTTGTTTCTGTGGATTATTGGCCTTTGTCTCTCGGCCGAACGCACTATGGGAACTACACTCGCCCCCCTGCAGGAACTATACATCAGGAGGTGCAACTCCAGAGCCAACCAGATCATGGGGGGCCCCTTCCACCCCTGCAACGGACTGTTCCAGCTGCTACGGTCAGGCAAACGCCTCCGTTGCCATGCTGTGAGAACGGAGAGATTGAGAAGGAGTTTCTTCCCAGAGGCCATTCGGACTGTAAACTCCTATCTCACCAGGGACTAACCTTACCGTACCAGTCTACTGCTTTTTTTTTTTAATTGCTGTTTTTTTCCCCTTTTTCCTTCCGCCCACAATATTTAATTAAAAAAAATATGTGATTCTGTTCCATTCTGTTTGTACAGGTTCACAACCTTTTATCCGAAAGCCTTGGGACCAAACACCTTTCGGATTTCGGACTTTTTCGGATTTCGGAATGGAAGATTTTTAGCGTAGATTTTAACGTTTTTTAGATAAAACATTACAGGGGGCTCAGTGGTAGAGTGCCCGGCTCGTGGCCGCAAGGTTGCGAGTTTGCGCCTCGATCCCGGCAGTTACTCGGTGAAGGAAGTTACGCTCTCTTGTCACCTTAGCGGGGCTACATGGCCTTAGGTGGCCCAGCTCGAGGGATTCAAGAAGAATCCCCCGAGTAAATAATTTAAAAAAAGATAAAACATTAAGTAAAACTTTAAACATAAACTGGCTCAAACTAAGCTAAACACATGAAAAAATACTTACATGCAGTATATCATCTATGGGCATTTTTTCACCTGTGTCCACAATGTCATCATCCTCATCACTACCTGTGCTATCCTCATGCTTATTGTTATCTAACACCATTTCAGCAATTTCTCCATCACTCAAGGAATGCACAACAGGTGCGTCATTGTCAACATTCAGCACTTCTTCGATATCAGCTGACTCTAACGTATTTACATTTTCTGTTGCAACACTTTTGGCATAAGCAATGAGGTTTGATATGATCTTCTTCTCGTCAGTGACACGGAATCCTTCAAAGTCTTCATCTGCCGGCTCATTTTCATCGGACATTGTTGTAGGCCAAAGTTTGTGCCATGCATTTTTTAATGTTGATTTAGTTACATCTTTCCAAGCATTAACAAGTGCATAAATGGCATCCTTAAGAGTGAACTCTTTCAGGAAGTCTTCGATATCTACGCCTCTGTTGACTGCAGCAAGCATGCAGTTCAGAAAAAAGTCTTTATACATTGTCTTCATTGAGCGCAAAATTCCTTGGTCACAAGGCTGTATTAAAGATGTCGCATTGGGTGGAAGATAAATGCCAAAAACATTATTTTTCACAAGAACTTCAGCAGGGGGATGTGCGGAACAGTTGTCTAGGAGCAATATAATCTTGCAGTTTTCTACCAGTCCAGCTTTCCTACAATGAGCTCGTGCAGCTGGTACGAAATGGTTATTGAACCAATTGGTAAACATTTCTCTGGTTACCCATGCATTCTTGTTTGCATAATAATGCACAGGTAGATTTGTTACACCTTTAAAACATCTTGGATGTTGGCTTTTTCCAAGCACTGCCAACTTTAACATGTGTGTGCTTGCAGCATTTACACACCCAAGAACAGTCACCCTGTCCTTAGCGTCCTTGAATCCTGATAGTGCTCTTTCATCAGCCGTTGTTAATGTTTTTCTAGGGACGTAGCGCCAGTAGAGAGCTGTTTCATCAGCATTGTATATTTGCTCCGGACTAAGCTTTTCATCAGATACCATCTTGGCAAATTCACCAATGTAACGTTCAGCTGCATCATAAGCAGCAGAAGCTTTTACTCCACAGATTTTCAGATATTTTATACCATGGCGCTTCTTAAATTTCTGCATCCAACCTTCTGAATATTCACACTTGCCTCCAATGTTCAGTTCTTCATGGTATTTTCTAGCTTGTTTCATTACCATCAAACCAGTCAGTGGCATACGCTCACCTCTTCGTTGTCGAATCCACTCCATCAGCACACGGTCATGATCTTCGTTTTTTGCCCTATGCAGCGTTTTCCTATTTTTCATTAGTTTCTGGTCATCACTGTCACTGTAAAACTTCAACAACTTAAGTTTCTGTTTCTTTAGGTCATGTATGGTGGTAGTTCCCACACCGTAATCTTCAGTAAGACGCCGCACAGATTCACCACGATCAAGCTTCTGCAATAACTCTATTTTCTGTGCTATCGATAATGCCAGATGCTTCCTTTTCTGCTTCTCCCTGTTATCCATAGGGGAATCTGCAGCTCTTTCTGACATTTTCACCGTCTTCAAAGTAAAAAAGAAAAAAAGCAAAAAATAAACAAAATATCCGTGAGCAGCAGAGGTGACGTGCGTTTGGCGGCAAACGCGAGCTTTGGTGTGCAGACAACATCCTGGAAAAAATGTCGGGGTTTCGGAGCTTTTCGGTTTCCGGAATTTCGGATAAAAGGTTGTGAACCTGTAGTTTGTTTGGTTGTTTGTTTGTTTGTCTTTTTGCACAAAGTCCGCGAGCATTGTTACTTTTCATTTTACTGCACATCTCGTATGTGTATGTGACAAATAAACTTGACTTGACTTGACTTGAGAAAAGACAATACAGGTGCACAACCTTTTATCCGGAGTTCCGAAAACCGAAAAGCTCCGAAAACCAGACATTTTTCCCAGGATGTCGTCTGCACACCAAAGCTCGCGTTTGGCGCCAAACTTGACCCGAAACGACCCACGGTCAACCCAGGTCTGTACTACTGTAGCGGCTGCCTCCTCCCCGGAGACCGGGGAGCCACTTAAACATCTGTAAATCATTGCTTAAATGTTAGTAAGTTAGTTTGGAGGGCTTTTATGTGAAGGGGGGGGGGGGGTGAAGGGTGAAACTTTAATTGTTAGTCCCCTACCTGGTCGGAGAGGCGGGGAGCGGGCAATGCCTTACCGAGTCGCCGTGCAGTAAGCTCCGGAGCGCTGTGGCCGCTGACTCCCAACATCGCGGAGCTGGGGCTGCTGGCATCCGGCCGCGGGCGGCGCCGGTTGTAGCTCCGACCCCGGCGCCGGTTGTAGCTCCGACCCCGGCAACTCTACCCCTGGCTGCGCTACTCCAAATCCAGCGCAGCCCGCGGCCGGACGCCTGCAGCCCCAGCTCCGTGATGTTGTGCGTCGGCGGCCACAGCGCTCCGGCGCTTACTGCACGGCGACCCGGTAAGGCATTGCCCGCTCCCCCCTCCTCTCCGACCAGGTAGGGGACTAAGAATTAGTTTCCTCCCCCCCCCCCCCCCCCCCCCCCCCCAACACATAAAAACCCTTGAAACTAATATTTAAGCAATGATTTTACTTCGGAGTCACGTGAGTGACTACGTGAAGAACCCGCTCAGCGCGCAGGCGCGGCATTACGCCAGCAGTGCAACAGCGGCAGGCGGGAGTCAGGTGCTCCCGCTACAAGCCTGAAAGAAAGGAACGTTAGGCAAGTACTTACCTTCAGACTAAAATCGGTCTTTGCCTTGTGTTTTTTGCTCCAGGGGGAGCCAAGCAGCAGAGGGAAGCGGCCCCCGTTCGACTCCAGGGAAGGAGCCGACAGTGGAGGGGGGAGAGGCGGCAACGGGACCGCACACGCTGCGGTCCACAGACACGGGTGCTGCGCTGATGCCCAGTCCGCTAAAACAGCTGTCTGACCAACAGCAGCGGACTGGAGGGAAATTTAAAAACCGGCCGGCACCCCTGCAGACTCCCGACAAGGAGACTCGCCGCCCGAGAACCACTGAAATGCCGCCCGAAAACGGCAGACAGCCTCTAATAGCAAGGTCAGGACCAACCTCAGGCTGGAGACAGACGCGGAAGATGGGATCAGCACTTCAAATAGGAAACAAGAATGTCTGTTTCCCCAAGCCAGAGGAAGGTAATGGAGCTTAAAAATTCCAGCGAGACTGCCTCAGGAGCAGGGGCAAGTCCGCCAAGGGAACTAACACTCCAACTCCGGTGCTACAGCACTGGCCATCTCCCTTGTCGAGGGATTGATGTAGGTCATTGGCATCATGATGGAGACAGAACAAAGCCCTACCTCCTCACACGCCAGCCCGACCCTGTCTCTGGACGCGGTCTCCGTAAAACTGCCCAGCTTCTGGACCACACGGCCGCTCATCTGGTTCCAGCAGGCGGAGGCCCAGTTCAACCTGCGGGGCATCACGGTCGATGCCACCCGCTTCTATTACCTGGTGGGAGCCCTCGACCAGGATGCGGTGGAAGAAGTATCGGACTTCCTCGCAGCCCCCCCGGACAATGACAAATACCTCGGCCTGAAACAGCTCCTGCTCCAAATTTATGGAACTTTACCGTTGCCGACGTCTCCCAACCATTGCTCGGGGCCGATTTTCTCCGGACGCATTCCCTCATGGTGGACGTCGGGCGTCAGCGTTTGGTCAACGCCACTACAATGGAGCCGATCACATTGCGCTTGGGTCAATCGGTGGGGCGGCCACTGGCGTCCGTGGACTCCCGATACGCACGAATCTTGGCTGCGTTCCCGGACATTCTCACTCCGCAGTTTCATTCAGCAACCCCCAGCCACGGAGTTGTACATTATATCCCGACTAGCGGCCCACCCCTCCATGCACGAGCACGACGACTGCCACCAGATAAACTGCGTCTGGCACGGCGGGAATTCCGCACGATGGAGGCCTTGGGGATCGTCCGCCCTTCGAGCAGCCCTTGGGCGTCCCCACTCCACATGGTCCCTAAGTCGAGCGGGGGCTGGCGACCTTGTGGGGATTACCGACGGCTGAACGCTGCAACAACAGCGGATCGATACCCCCGTACCCCACATCCAGGACTTCACGGCCCATTTGGCTGGGGCCACAATTGTTTCAAAACTGGAACTGGTACGGGGTTATAACCAGATCCCGGTTCACCTGGATGACGTACCCAAGACGACGACCATCACGCCATTCCGACTTTACGAGCTCACTCGGATGCCGTTCGGCCTCAAGAACGCTGCACAGGCCTTT